>NW_027331962.1:3803463-4071577 GCF_048418815.1 Hemitrygon akajei
GGAGCGTTCCGGAATTGCAAACTCCCAGCTGAAGCTCTAGTCCGCTCCGGATTCAGCCTCACGATTCTGTCCCATTCACACACACTGTGGACGTGGGCAACGTCTCCACATCTGCACGGACAAACATCCCAGGCGATGCCGAATGTTTCAGTGAGGGTGCAGGCAATTACGAAGTCGGGGAAGGGGATACGAGCCGGAGGGTTTTACAGAGACTGTGAGACAGGGTGGTTTTATGGGGGGGGGGGCATAGCGATTTACAGAGACCGGGAGGTTTTCAGTGGTTGCAGGGGTGACAGAAACAGGGAAGAGTTAGGGTATGGAGAAGGCAGCAGGCAGAAGGGAGGGGGGGCGTCTGGAAGTGTGTAGGGGTAGGATGGGATTACAGACAGTGAGCGGGGAAGGGGTGTAGTGGGTCGGGAGGGAGTTCACGGAGACATGGACGGATTCTGGGGCAGCAGTCGTCGTAGAGACGTAAGTGTGTGGGGGCCACATGTTTACAGAAACCGCGAGGGGGTGAATAGACTGCGGTTTCAGAGAGGGAGTGGTGTGGAGGGTGGAATTTCAGAGACAGGGTAAGTATCCATCATTTTGTGTTGTTCCCTCATTTCTCAGCGTACTACAGCTGTGTTATTTCCATTCTGACTGACATGATTCTGTTCAGCGGTTACAGTCGTGAACCACAGATTGGCCTGTGCAGAAGTTACAGGTGTTGGTCTCGTTTTGTTCTAACGCAACTGATGTAGAACCAGAGCTTGTGTTGTAAAGTTAAGCCACGGCAATTATTCAACGAGATTATAGCCGATGCAGGACAATCTTGTCGGCAAAGTTTTACAGGCTGCAATGCAAGAACAAGCCAGTAGGGGGAAGTAAAGGACACTTGGCCCCTCCGCACTGTCCCATCATTCAGTATGATGAGGACTAATTAGCACGACGTCTCATCTTCTGTCACATTTTACCCTGGCCCTCAATCCCCGAACTTTCAAACATTTATCTCCTTCCTATCTTCCAATTGCTACAATCAGGGAGGAGCGACAGGGGCATGAAGACACCAGGCACGCAGTCAACATTTCATTAACATTTTTTGTTTTTAATTCCCCGCCATGAGATTTCTGAATGGACAATGCATCTATGAACACAGACTTACCAATGCGATTCCTCTCTGCCGGTATTCCTGGCGGTGTGTGCTTTCATGCTCTTGTATTGCCTGTCCAAGAGGAAGGGGTGGAGGAGAGAGAAGAGTGAATGTCCAATGAGGGTGGAGTCTTTGACTATGCTGACTGGTTTATCACTCTCTGTGTCACGTTCAACACTGCCCATCAGGAACGGTGAACTGAAGAGGCAATTTCTTTCATTCATCAATTATTTGCGACAGAGTTTTATGAAAAAGAGAACGCATTGCACGGTTTCACTTGAAAAATATTTTTACTACGAATGAAGTTTATTGGAGATGCTGGAAATATGGCAGCAACAGTTCAATGCAATACCTAATCTAGCAGAGAGATAAAAAATAATAAATAATAACAATAACAACAACGATAATAATAAACAAGAAAATCAGTTGCGTATACTGAACAGATTTTTTTTAAGTGTAAAACAGAAATACCGTATTTTTTAAAAATGAGGTACTATCCAAAGATTCAATGTCCATTTAGGAATCCGATGGCAGAGGGGAAGAAGCTGTTCCTGAATCACGAACCGCTGAGTGTGTGCCTTCAGGCTTCTGAACCTCCTACCTCATAGTAACAGTGGGGAAAGGGCATGCCCTGGGTGTTGTATGTACTTAATAATGGACGCTGCCTTTCTGAGACACCTCTCCCTAAAGATGTCCTTGGTACTTTGTAGGCCAGTACCCGAGATGGAGCTGACCAGATTTACAACCCTCTGCAGCTTATTTCGGTCCTGTGCAGTAGCAACACCACCCACCTACCCCTCCCGCCATACCAGTCACAGAAGAGCACAGAGTGAAAATTGCAAAATAAAATGACACGGACGTTTCAGTGGCCGATTAAAGTGGAATCCCGACAGAAGCTTTTATTTTGATCTTTAAAGCAAGGCCGCTGTGTTTCACAGTTACTTTGTTCTCATCCTGGCGAATATAATGTCCACTGTCAAAGTTGATAACGGACTCGATGGTGGATCCCTGTCCGATCTGCGGATCATAGGCTCTATTGCGCCATCTAGAGTCAGCATTGGGAACTAACTGGACATAACAAGTTAATTTCAGACTTGTAACAGATCTGTGACAACTGGACTCTGCGGCTGAACCAGATTTGATCAGCAATATTGAATGTAAACTAATGCAATGAGCTACCTGCCTACCTACAATTAAATAGCAGGTCGATCTCTGCACTGTCGCTCATGCAATGAATATTGACAGCACGTCTATAATTTCCTGTGTCAAGGCGGCACTGCTCCGGCCGTCTATCCTCTTTGCCTCTCCTGCCGGACACTCATGATACTGCCCCTTTCACCTCGGGGTGGCTCCCTCCCGGTAGCTTCTACCTATCACATCCTCATTGTCCCGTGTGAATCGAAGCTCATCGAACAGCAGCTCCCGTTCCTTAACATGCTCCCCCAGGAGCTGCACTCGATGCACATTGTGCAGATGCATTTATGCGGGATAGAGGTGGTATCTCAGTTTCCCTAAATCTCACACAAGGAGCATGACACTGACTCGGCATCTACTCTCAGCGCACTAGCTATGTAATAACAAAAAACAAAATATCAACTTACCTGAAACTTCATTCCTTAATTCGAGCATGCGGCTGTGTTTGTCCAAGCGTGTTCTCGCCTAAGCCTGTTTCACAAAAGCCGGACCACTCTAACAATTCACCACTCCAGCAATGGCCGTTCCAACAATGGAGAATCCTTCTACATCTGGCTGGGCAATCCAGGGAAGTACCATTATTCCTGTCATAACCGCCAGGTGGCGCAACGCGTCCTCAGTTTATTAATAAGTAATATATGCATAAAATGTATAAAGTATTTCGGTAAGTAAACAAACAAATGAATGAGCGAATTAATTAATTAATGAAAAAGTAAATGAACTAACAAATAAAAAAGGAATTATGAGGTCGCTTTCATGGGTCCATGGACCATTCAGAAATCTGATTGCAGAAAATTTAGGTAAATCTATGAACGTGGGTCTTCAGGGTCATGTACCTACTTCCGGATGGTGGGAAGGACACGAGAGCATATCCCGGATGGTAGTAATGGGAGGAGAGCATATCCCGGATGGTAGTAATGATACAAGAGCCTGTCCCGGATGGTAATGTTGGGAAGAGAGCATATTCCGGATTGTATAATAGGAAGGGTGTATATCCCGAATGGTTGTAATGAGACAAGAGCATATACCTGACGGTGATCGCCCTTAATTATGGACCTGATATTCCTGAGGAACCACCTTTTGAAGATTTTCTCGATTATGAAGAGGCTTGCACTGTGATGAATGTGATTGTTGTACCCAAGCCTCTGCAATCTGTGTCGATCCTGTGCATTGCAGTCTGCACACCAGGCGGTGATGGAAACAGTCAGAATACTCTCCGCCTTGCATGTGCGTACATTTCCCAGTTTTTGGTGACATACCCATACCAAATCTCTTCAAGCTTTGTGGGCCGAATGGCCTTTATTGTGCTGTAGGCTTTCTCTGTTTCTATGTTTCTATCACCTGACGGAATGCAGCCGCTGACGTGCCATTCTTTGTGAATGTGTAACTAGGTGAGGCCAAGCAGAGATTCTCTCAGACGGAGCTTAAACCTGCTCACCCTCACCACCGCCGACCCTTCAATGAGGACTGGTGTGTGATCTCCCGACTTCTCCTTCGCGGCGTTCACAGTCACATCCTTGGTCTTGCTGTCTCTGTGTGCAAGATTATTGCGGCGACAACACTCAGCCAGTCTATCTATCCCGGAGGGAAGTAGTTTTGAGGAACATTCTACATGATCTGGTGGAGGACGACACCAGCGTATCGAGAGCCGAATAGCCTTCTGCTTCTCCAGCGTTTTAGGTTCGTTCATTCTCCGCCTTCTCGCTCTGCGCTCCAGTCAGCTCCGGCTTTTCAGATAACGGGCTCTCGGGATCTCTCCTGGAGACCAGGAAATGAGGCTCACTCTCCGAATGTAACAGAGACAGGCGCCGCTCTCTCGGGATCGCGTGGATGACGTTCACTTTACTCTCTCTCTCTCTCTTCATGTCGGTGGGTGAGAGAAACTCTCTTTGAGTTCATTATCGGATTCAACACAGCAGCAGATAGTTGTAGAACAGCACACAGGATTTGATGTAGATTTGAGCAAAGTACAGACTCTCTGATCCAATCAGCGCTGCCGCTTGTGACGTCAGCAGCCAGACATCTGACACGCAAACCAGGAAGTGCGGCTCAGTCTCCGAGTGTAACAGAGATCGGCGCTGCTCTCTCGGGATGACGGGACTGCCCTTCGCAGCTCTCGTTCTTTGTCTCCAGATAACGGCGGGTGAGGGTCACTCTCTCGAACCCTCAGTGGCGGATAACCATCAGAGTGGCGGGTGGTAGGAGGCATGAAGATCAGGTTATAATTATCGACCTTACTGAGCTAAGAACAGATCCCGGGTATCTGTACAGATTGAGTTAAGTACAGTTCCCAAGTCTATCCGCGTCTGTCGCTTTTCCCTCATATGATTTTCTCTTTCTCAGGTGAGTCCCAGCACTTTACTGTTATCGTTAAGCACTGGCAGATAAATGTCACCGCTGGGGGTGATGCGCTTTTTTCAGTCCGGCTGTCGTCCAGCGTCAACAGCGGAAGCTGGAGTTTTAATGGGAGAACAGTCGCCCAGTGAATCGGTCAGACCTGGTTTGCAGAGAATGAGTACAGATCGCGGGCAGAGTTATTTCCAAACAACGGGTCGCTTCTGCTAAAGTCGGTGAACGTGCTGGACAGCGGGGAATACCGTGTGACTGTGGGGTCAGCAAGTGGCTCAAAAATCTCAGCGACCGTCACTCTGCGTGTCACTGGTAAGTGAGACAGATTCATGCGATCTCGGACTATAACTTTCATTTTATTCCTGTGGTGAAAGAATACAATACAACCTTTACGGTGGTCGCAGAACCTGGACTCCAGTGAACTCTGCCAGACCTGCTCTCGGACTGTTCAGTTCTCACTGTTGTGCGTGGCTGTGTATCGCCGTTTCTGTTTGCGGGCTGCTCGCACTTGTCCGTGCCGGATGTCCGTTCCGTCTTCAAGGCCATCAAGTAATCATTTGTGCTGTATTTTAGTCTATCTTTTGCCGAATATGTCCCTACCTTAGAAATTACAAGGCTTATCCATTACCCTCTATTTTTCTAAGCTCCTTGTACCTATCCAGAAGTCTCTTAAAAGACCCTATCGTATCCGCCTACACCACCGTTGCCGGCAGCCCATTCCACGCACTCACCACTCTCTGTGTGAAAAACGTACCCCTGACATCTCCTCTGTACCTTAATTAAGATCATATTAGATCTAATATGATCTCCTGATATGATGTCTAATAAGATATCTATCTGCTGTGTCATCGTCATATTAAGATCTCCACCTGAAACCTGTGTCCTCTTGTGGCAACCATTTCAGCCCTGTGAAAAAGCCTCTGACTATCCACACGATCAATGCCTCTAATCATCTTATACACCTCTATCAGGTCAACTCTCATCCTCCGTCGCTCCAAGGAGAAAAGGCCGAGTTCACTCAACCTATTCTCATAAGGCAAGCTCCCCAATCCAGGCAACACCCATGTGAATCTCGTCTGCACCCTTTCAATGGCTTCCACGCCTTTCCTGTCGTGAGGCGCCCGGAATATTGACAACATTCTGTAGTTTTATCTCTGATCTGTGCATCTGTAGTATTTTGCTTTAAGCAGAATATATCTCCTTGGAGCCATCATTTCAGCACAGTACGTTACACGTGATACATGATCTGTGGTGTTTTTACAGAATCCGTATCCAGGCCCAACACCACATCGAATGACGCTGACTCGGTAGAACAAAATAACACAGTTAGTTTGGAGTGCACGGCAAGAGGGGGACATGCTTCTTATTTGTGGTTAATGAAAAGCAAAACAGACAGCTGTAACGTTAGGATTACCGTGAGCAGCACATCGACTGAACCTTTACCGCCAGTATCACTGTATTAGCCCATGTGTCAAACACTTATTATATTTTAAATGGAGAAAAAAACAACAAAATATGTGCAAAGGGACTTGGCAGTCCTTGTGTAGGATTGTCTGAAGGTTAATTTAGAGGTTGAGTCTGTTGTGAGGAAGGTAAATGCGATGTTAGCATTCACTTCAAGCGGACAAGAATATAAAAGTAACCATATAATATTGAAGGTTTATAAAGCACTGGTGAGGCCTCACTTGGAGTATTGTGAACAGTTTTTGGCCCCTTACCCGATAATGGATGTGCTGAAATTGGAGAGGGTTCAAAGGGGTTCACGAAAATGATTCCAGGATTGAAAGACTTGTCATGATATGAGCCTTTAATGTCTCTGAGCCTGTATTCACTAGAATACAGACGGGTTCAGAGGAAGGAAACTGTCTCTCAGGTCACCCCTCATTCGTCTGAATTCCAGTGAATACAGACCCAAAGCATCAAATGTCCGTCATATGAAAACAATAGACTCATGTGAGTGAACTTCCTTTGAAGGCCTTCAGTTTCAACACATCCTTTCCAAGAACAGTGCCCAAAGTCTGCTCACAATACTCCAGCTGATGCCTCACTGGTGCTTAAAAAGTGGAAAGGTCAAATCATTGCTTTTACAATCTCATCCACATGAAATGAATGCTAACACCGCCTTCTCCCCGACCCTCCGGCAGTTTGTCCTTTGGTCAGTATAACCCGTGTTAGTGTGAGGAGCGGGATTTTACACCATATTCCAGGTACAATCTGAACAAAACACAAATAATTGTCACTCTGGCCCGACCCTCCGGCAGTATGTCCTTTGGTCAGTATAACCCGTGTTAGTGTGAGGAGCGGGATTTTACACCATATTCCAGGTACAATCCCAACAAAACACAAATAATTGTCACTCTGCCCCGACCCTCCGGCAGTTTGTCCTTTGGTCTGTATTACCGCCATAGTGGGGTGTGTCAGGAATGGACAGGAGGAGAAGTATAGGAAACTGATACAGGACTTTGTGATATGGTGCAACTCAAACTACCTGCGTCTCAATATCACCAAGACCAAGGAGATGGTGGTGGACTTTAGGAGATCTAGGCCTCATATGGAGCCAGTGATCATTAATGGAGAATGTGTGGAGCAGTTTAAGACCTACAGGTATCTGGGAGTACAGTTAGACGAGAAGCTAGACTGGACTGCCAACACAGATGCCTTGTGCAGGAAGGCACAGAGTCGACTGTACTTCCTTAGAAGGTTGGCGTCATTCAATGTCTGCAGTGAGATGCTGAAGATGTTCTATAGGTCAGTTGTGGAGAGCGCCCTCTTCTTTGTGGTGGCGTGTTGGGGAGGAAGCATTAAGAAGAGGGACGCCTCACGTCTTAATAAGCTGGTAAGGAAGGCGGGCTCTGTCGTGGGCAAAGTACTGGAGAGTTTAACATCGGTAGCTGAGCGCAGGGCGCTGAGTAGGCTACGGTCAATTATGGATAACTCTGAACATCCTCTACATAGCACCATCCAGAGACAGGGAAGCAGTTTCAGCGACAGGATACTATCGATGCAATGCTCCTCAGACAGGATGAAGAGGTCAATACTCCCCAATGCCATTAGGCTTTACAATTCAACCGCCAGGACTTAAGAACTTTTTAAAAGCTATTATTAATGCTTTTTGAGATAGTGATTTAGATGCATATCATATTTTTTACTGAGTTAAGTATTGTATGTAATTAGATTTGATACAACAAGTGTATGGGACATTGGAAAAAAAAGTTGAATTTCCCCATGGGGATGAAGTATCTATCTATCTATCTATCTATCTGATCTCCAGTGAAACCAGACCCAAAGCCATCAAATTCTCTTTATATGAAAATCATTCAATGATAGACTCATATGAGTGAATTTCCAAGAAAAATAGCCTAAATCTGCTCACAGTACTCAGTGTGATACCTCACTGGTGCTTAAAAATAGAAAGATTACATCGTTGCTTTTATAATCTCGTCCACTTGAAATGAATGCTAACATTGCATTTGCCTTCCTGAGCACAAAATCAACATGAAAATTAACATTTACTGGATCTTTCACAAGGACTTCCAAGTCCAAATGCACTTCGATACTTTGTATTTCCCTCCACTGTTTTATCTCCCATTTATTCAAACAAAGTGCATGACCGTTCGCTAACCGGCACTGTATTCCATCTGTCATTTCTCTGGCCATTCTCCTAATATGTTTTGTAGCAGGATTTAAGTAAGATTTACAATGAGATTTACAAGGATGTTTCCTGGATTGTGGAGCGTGCCTTATGAAAGTAGGTTGAGTGAACTCGGCCTTTTCTCCTTGGAGCGTCGGAGGATGAGAGGTGACCGGACAGATGTGTCTAAGATGAAGACAGGCATTGATGGTGTGCATAGTCAGAGTTTTTTTTCCCAGGGCTGAAATGGTTGCCACAAGAGGACACAGGTTTAAGGTGCTGGGCAGTAGGTACCGAGGAGATGTCAGGGGTAAGTTTGTTACTCAGAGAGTGGTGAGTACATGGAATTGGCTGCTGGCAATGGTGGTGGAGTCGGATGCGATAGTGTCTTTTAAGAGTCTTTTGGATAAGGACATGGAGCTGGAAAAATATAGGGCTATGGGTAGGACTAGTAATTTCATTGGTCGGGACATGTCCGGCACAACTTTCTGGGCCGAAGGCTTTGTATTATGCTGTAGGTTTTCGATGTTTCTGCATGATGGCACTATTCCACCTGCCATTTCTTTTATATGATATGGTATGCAACTTGGACAGCATCCTTTATTCAGACGCCATCATCAGAGTGTCCAGTTCCACCCCCACAATATCACTGGCCTTACGAATGAGTTTGTTGATTCTGTTGGTGTCTGCTACCCTCAGCCTGCTGCCCCAGCACACAACAGCAAACTTGATAGTACTGGCCATCACAGACTCGTAAATATCCTCAGTATCTTCCAGCAGATGCTAAAGGTACTTAAGCTGCAGATGATTCTGCTCACACCATGTGACAAAGTTTCCTACCATAGCCCTGAACTCAGCCTCATCTCCCTTGCTGATGCATCCAACTATGGCAGAGTCATCAGAAAACTTCTGAAGATGGCAAGACTCTGTGCAGTAGTTGAAGTCCGAGGTGGAGATGATGAAGAGAAAAGGAGGCAGGACAGTCCCCTGTGGAGCCCCAGTGCTGCTGACCACTCTGTCTGACACACAGTGTTGCAAGTACTGTGTGCCAGTGCTTGAAAGTGCAAGAAAGTATCTATTAAGCGTAGATTGGGACAGGTTGTTCTCCAAAAAGGATGTCGTTGGTAAGTGGGAGGCCTTGAAAGGAGAAATTTTGAGAGTGAGGAGTTTGTATGTTCCTGTCAGAGTTAAAGGCAAAACGAATAATAATAAGGAACCTTGGTTCTCGAGAGATATTGGAACTCTGATAAAGAAGAAGAGAGAGATGTATAACATATATAGGCAACAGCGAGCAAATAAGCTGCTTGAGGAGTATACAAAGTGCAAAAAATACTTAGGAAATAAATCAGGAGGGCTAAAAGAAGACATGAGGTTGCTTTGGCAGTCAAGGTGAAGGATAATCCTAAGAGCTTCTACAGATATGTTAAGAACAAAAAGATAGTAAGGGATAAAATTGGTCCGCTTGAAGATCAGAGTGGTCGGCTTTGTATGGAAACAAAAGAAATGGGGGAGATCTTAAATGTTTTTTTGCATCTCTATTTACCAAGGAAACTTGTATGGAGTCTACGGAAATAATGCAAACAGGTAGTGAGGACATGAAACTTATACAAATTAAACAAGAGGAGGTACTCGCTGTCTTGAGGCAAATCAGAGCAGTTAAATCCCCAGAACCTGACAGGGTATTCCCTCGGACCTTGATGGAGACTTGTGTTGAAATTGCAGGGGTCCTGGCAGATATATGTAAAATGTCGGTATCGACGGGTGAGGTGTTCATGTTGTTCCTTTGTTTAGAAGAGCCTCTAAAAGTAATCCGAGAAATTATAGGTCGGTAAGTCTGACGTTAGTAGCAGGTAAATTATTTGAAGGATTACTAAGAGAAAGGCTTTACAAGTATTTCGATAGACAGGGACTTACCAGGGAGAGTCAAGCTGGCTTTGTGCGTAGTCGGTCATGGTCAAACCAATCCATTAGTGTTTCTCGAGGAAGTTACCAGGAAAATGGATGAAGGGAAGGCAGTGGATGTTGTCTACATGGAATTAGGTAATGCCTTTGATATGGGAGGTTAGTTTGGAAGATTCAGTAGCTAGGTATCCATGGAGAGGTAGTAAATTGGATTAGATATTTTCTCAATGGGAGAAGCCACAGAGTGGTAGTGGAGGATTGCTTCTCTGAGTGGAGGCCTGTGACTAGTGGTGTGCCACAGGGATCAGTGCTGGGTCCACTGTTATTTGTCATCTATATCAATGATCTCGATGACAAAGTGGTAAATTGGATCAGTTAATTTGCTGATGATACAAAGATTGGAGGTGTAGTGGACAAGTGAGGAAGGTTTTCAAAGCTTGCAGAGGGATTTGGACCAGTTGGGGGAATGAGCTGTAAAATGGCTGATGGTAGTTTACTGCAGACAAATCTGAGGTATTGTACTTTGGAAGGACAAACCAAGGTAGAACATACAAGGTAAATGGTAGGACACTGAGGAATGCAGTAGAACAGAGGGATTAAGAAATACAGATACAAAATTCACTGAAAGCTGAGTCGCAGGCAGATTGGGTCGTAAAGAAAGATTTTGGCACATTGGCCTTTATAAATCAAAGTACTGAGTATCAAAGTTGGAATCTTATGGTGAGGTTGTATAAGACATTGCTGAGGCCAAATTTGTAGTATTGCATGCAGTTTTGGTCATTTAATTACAGGGAAAAAAACATATTCATAGGGTTGAAAGTGTGCAGAGAAGGTTTAGAAGGATGTTTCCGCGACTTGAGTATCTGAGTTACAGAGAAAGGTTGAATAGGTTAGGACTTTATTCCCGAGCGGAGAAGAATGAGGGGAGAGTTGATAGAGGAAAATAAAATAATGAATGGTACCTATGGGGTTAATACAAGCCGACCTTTTCCACTGAGGCTAGGGGAGAAAAATAAACAGAGGGTATGAGTTACAGGCGAAGGGGAAAAAGTTTAAAGAACACATTATTGGAGCTTCTTCACACAGAGAGTGGGTGGGAGTGTGGAATGAGCTGACAGATGAACTGGTAAATGAGGGCTCATTTTTAATATTCAAGAGAAGCTTGGATAGGTACATGGATGAGAGGTGTATGTAGGGATATGCTCCAGGTGCAGGTCAGTAGGACTAGGCAGAAGAATGGTTCGACACAGCCAAGAAGGGCCGAAGGGCCTTTTTCTGTGCTGTAATGTTCTATGTTGCTATGGTTCCATTCGGAAAGTTGTAATGGGATATCCACCCCCACCATCCTTCTAAATTCAAACGAGTACACACTCAGAGCAATTAAACGTTCCTCGTATGTTAACCCTTTCATTTCGGGAATAATCCTTGTGACACAATATACGACTCAGTCAAATTGTTGTGAAAATGAATTTGCCACTGATAAAGACGTATTTCCCTTGTGTGTTATCAACAAAAACAGATGGCAATTGCACCCTCGGCTCTGGGGCAATCGTGGGCATTGTACTTGGTTTACTTGCCAAGGGCCTGATCGGCGGAGCCTGTGGATGGTTGATCGCGAGGAAAACTGGCGGGTAAGTGCATGTTTTCTCCAAAATATCGCCTCTACCTTTAATGCGTACGGTCGAACTTCTTTCTTTTTTAGCATAAGTGGGATATTGGAAGCTTTAATGCGAATTTGTGATGCGACAGGCGAATGAAGCAAATTACACAAGTTGGAGAGGGAAATAGATAAATATCTGGTGACGGGACATGTGAGAGGCTCAGGAATGGAACACGAGCGGTGCATGGGTGAAGATGTTCAACAGGCACTGATGTCCTTTCTGTGGGCGGTAACGCATATCAGACCATAAGAGCATGAGATGCAGGAAGAGAAGTAGGACTCAGAATGCCAGAACAATTGGGATGTTAGACCATATAGGAGCAGAAGTAGGCCATTCAGCCCATCGAGTCAGCTCTGCCATTCAGTCATGTACTGACACAATTCTTCCAGTCATCTCCACTCACCTACCTTCTGCCCATACCCTTTGATGCCCTGGCTAACCAAGAAACTATCTCTGTTTTAAATGCGTCCGGTGACTTGTCTTCCACAGCCGTTCGTGGCAACAAATTCCACAGATTTACCACAGTCTGTCTAAAGTAATTTCTCCACATCTCTGTTCTAAATGGACGCCCTTCAATCCTGAACCCGTGCTTTCTTGTCCTAAACTCCCCTCCCATGGGAAATAACTTTGCCATATGTGACTGAATATTACCCTGTCGACAACAATCAACTTGCAGTTGGTCAATCCTCGCCTCTCGTCTGGTGATTGAAAAAAAACGGGGACCGCTCGGGCTCTACCTGTTTGCATTTTCACATCTCATTTCCCAAAAGCTGCTAAAATCGATCAGCAATTCCGGAATCATTCCACAGATCAGGGACAGTCCGTGGACAGAATCAGCATTAAGCTTTCACGTGGGCGTTGTTTTCCTGAAATTTGAACATTTGTCTGAAAGCGGAAGCGTTCAGTGATACATGTGTCACTTTCCCCTGACAAACTGAGATCTTAAAGCCCGAAACACTATCGCTGTGCAATCCAATATGGGCACTGTTGTAAAGATCGAGTAGGACTGGAATCGGGCATCACATAATCGGAATAGATTCAAGGAATAACCAGGGAGTATCCGATGGAACTGTAGGAGCCGTTCTCATTCGGTGTATCAGTGCAAGAAACTCACTTCTTCCGAATTCATGTTTTGACCTTTGCTTCTGTTTATTCAGGATCAATGATCTCCCACAATCCCAGTGCGACACGAGCGTCAATTCCGGAAGGAAGGGTGAGTGAACTGCATTTCAACTGTTTACTACTGAGCTCCTGGAAATCTTAACATTTCATTTAGATATGGGAGTTCCTAGTGCACAGAAGCTGGAGGTTTTCATCCGAGCGAATGGTCACGAATAATGCTGTTTGGGTTGTTGGGACGTCCGGTTAAATAAGTAGACATTTTCAACTCAGGATTACAATATCATTAGAGGGGCGGTATGGTATTTTCCTTTCTGTATCTACCCTAAATTATTGGCTGTCTATACAGGGGATTACCTGTTTCTGGCGTTTGTGGGAATGTAGTTCGTGCTGTCGCTGGCATTTTGTTTTGTGGCCGGATTGACATCGGCTGTATTAACAACGGCCCATGATGCTCTTCACCGCTGTGACGTAACTGTATTGTTCCCGCAGGCACCTTGGATACAAACACCGTGAACGCATCGGGAAACTATGAAAATTTCTCAAGGAATGAACAGGTTGGATCTTTGTATTATGTTCATGATCTCAGTCATTGTTTGAAAGATGAGAAGAGAAGTAATGTGATGGGTCGCGTCCAAGCAGCAGTGAATGCGAAGATTGATACCCTGAGGTTTACATGTGGAGAGACAGAATACAACTGTTCAGCGCAAGGTTAAACGTCACAATAGAAATCTTCCATTTCTCCTTTCAGGGCGCAAGGAACAATGCAGAAGATGGAAACTCCACTTACATGGTGAGGGAATTATTTGCGTCATTCCCTTTTTGATGTAATTGTTTCCACTTCACACAGTATGATGAATCACACAGCGGATGAACTCCTGAAGTAATATGTGTCAGTCTTTACTGCGGAGCAGACCATCAGTATGACAGTGTCAGGGCACCGGAGTGGTTGCAGTCACTATAATAAGGAGAAGATGCAAGATAAGCTGGAAGGGCTGAAGGTGGAGAAATCACCGGGATTAACTGCTCCCCAGCATTCTGAAACGGGCCGCTGAAGAGGGAGTAGAGGGATTAGTACTGACATTCCAAGCTGCAGATTTCTATGAAATTGTTTTTGACGACTAGAAAGTTGGAAATAGCACTCTGATCTTCTTGACGGAAGGGAAGCAAAGGACAAGGGATTACGCGCCCTTCCGCTTAGGGATCATGTCTGTCTGTCTCGGATCCTCTGTTCGTCATGGTCCAACTGTTCCCTGTTACTTTCAGACATAATTTATTAAATGAGCGCAGATACTCTTCAATATTCTTGCAGTTCTCTTCATTTACAAAATTTTTAATAAAAATATCTGCTAATCATGCTGATTTCCTCTCATTAACAGGGACTTGTCCTGGAGAACCGATCTGTTTACAGTGATCTGAAGAGGTAAGTGAACGGGATATTGGGCTGCCGATACATCGTGTCACCTGTAAAGGAAACGTATCCACTAGTTTCCGTTCTGTGAGCCGTGCAGGACCATGGTTGTGCCGGTGATTAGCAGTTTCGAGACACGTAACAGCGCAAGACTGGAGTTTGGCGGCATCGTACAGCGATATATTGTTATTGAAAGGAACAAATTTCCTGGGCCCGTGGCAATATGAAATCTTCTAGTTGTATGCAAGGTTGCATTGTCACGATGCTTGACACAGAATCAAAAGTCATCACTTCGTATTTATCCTCCCCAGCAGCAGCACTTCCGGCTTGCTGACGTGGTCAGCATAAATTGTGTGTTGTTTCCGCAGATGACGTCACTGGTGAAGAGGAGGATGGTTGGCTCGTGAATTGACACAGAGGAAGGACAACCATCGAAGGAAGAGCCACCGTTCAGAATATCCCTCATTGTTTCTTTATAATTGTTCTCCAGGTCTCCGTTAGATCTTTTCTGCGTTTCACATCCTCAGGCCGAAGTCATCACTGACGGTTTTGACTTGTTTGTATCACAGCAGCTTAGTTCCCTCACCTCAGCCCAGACTCCTATGTCCCATAATTGACACCTTCACACTGCCGCCGACATTTTCCCACTCAACTTTGCTGTGTGATCTAACCTCTACACCGTCTTGACCCACATCATGTGCCGGTAGTTTTCTGACTACTAGTTACGCTGAAAAACATGAAATATCTTAGCGCTTCACGCTCAACCCACAGCTTAGATTCGTTATTCACTTGGCGTGAGGCCGGTGCCGCGGCACAAGCGGCCAAGTGGGAATAATTCCATTAATTCCACCCTTAGCGTCACAGAGCTCGCTATGAGCAGGGGATCCGTATTCGTCACTTTCTCTCGCATTCACCTTCCATTAGTGTCTCAGAGGCGCAAACCCGTTTGGACAGAGTGGGCGGGATACGAGCATGCACGGCGGAAGTACCTTTCCAGGGATTAGGAAATACCTAATGAGCTTTAGGGTTTGATAAACACACAGCAAATGACACAGTCTCTGTGCTCTTAAGCCTCAATCAAGGAGTCTTGAATGGAAAGATATTTTTTTCATTAGAGATCACATAGGTATTTTTCTCCTTTGATTAATTGTATTGTTTTGGCGTCCTTGGAGATTGTTTTTGCATTCCCCAGCTGCTTTTAAGGATTAAGTATAATTATTTCTTTCTCTGAACTTTCATGTTGGATATGGGCAGCTAGATTTTGTAGAGAAAAGTCAACATGGCTGCCCTTTCAGCCCGTGTTGTTTACCTTTCAATCGACTTCATGATTAATCAAATGCTTTTGTCCTGTGGAGAATTCTAGCTGTCTTTTACTTTGAGCCTATTTAGGAGTTCCTTGAATGTCTTTGTTGTGTCTGTCTCTATGACTACCCATGGACACTTTTTTTTTTAAAGCTATTATTAATGCTTTTTGAGTTAGTGATTTAGATGCATATCATATTTTTTACTGAGTTCAGTATTGTATGTAATTAGTTTTTGCTACAACAAGTGTATGGGACATTGGAAAAAAGGTTGAATTTCCCCATGGGGATGAATAAAGTATCTATCTATCTATCTATCTATCTATCTATCTGACCATGTACTCACTGGTCGATGAAAAAGTAAACATCTCTGAGATCACCCTTAGCTTGTATGGTGTATAGCTCCGGGGTTGTGCGCCCAATGTTTGCTTTTTGTTTGTTTGATTTTCAGTTAGTAGGGTTTTTATTTAGTACGGGTTCTTTTTTTCCTTCATCTTCTTTCAAAAATATATTCTTAACACTTTATTTTCACTTATTATTATTGATATTTTGCTTAGCTTTGTTAATCAGTAAGTTGCTAATTTAATTCTTTATTGCATATAATGACATATTGAGTTAATGTATCTTTTGTTAATCTTTAATAATAATTAAGAAAATATTTTTTAAAATGAAAATGAGTCTCATAAAGGACCCATTTATCCGCCTTTGCGGGGAGGACATTCCACACACCCATCACTGTCTGTGTGAAACTCTTACCTCTGATATCCCCCCTGTATCTACTTCCAAGCACTATGAAGCTAGGCCCCTCGTGTTAACATCCTAGGGAAAATGCCTCTGAGGATCCACACGATCGATGCCTCTCATCACCTTATACGCCTCTATCAGGTCACCTCTCATCCTCCATCTCTCCAAGGAGAAAAGGCAGAGTTCACTCAAGCTATTCTCCTAAGGCATGCTCCCCCATCCAGGCAACGTCCTTTTAAATCTCCTCTGTCAATCGGGCTTGCTGTCGTTCGCTGAAAGGGCCGAAGCAACTACTCTGTTATTTTTATGGCTGAATAATAAATGTAATATAATAGAAAACGGTGCTGAAACTCTGACTTGTCTTCCGATTGCTGCGTGAAGTGGCTCAGAAAATGATGATCAATCCGAGTCACAGATTCAGCCCCTTTTCCAATCTGCCTATATGGCAGAAATGTGACGTCGCTTCTGATTTGCAGCATGTTGATTGATCCCATAATTCGGTCACTTCATGTGGTTCTTCCATCAGTCTCCCTCGTGTCGATGTTTCACTGTAACCCAGTGAAATGATTCTTGTTGCTCAACTTAGTTTCAAACTTGTTCACTTAATGCTTCACTTGCAGGCTTAGTGTTTGATGAGGAAGGTGTTAGCATTCATTTCATGAGACCAGAGAACACGGCCTCAGGGTTGAGGGGCGAACTTTTAAAAGGAAGTTGAGGAGGAATTTCTTTAAACAGAGAGTGATGAAACCGGGCAATCTTTTGTCACAGGCGGCTGTGGAGGCCAAGTATTCGCAGGATTCAACAGACCCATCTCCCCACAGGTGAAAATGAGGAACACTTGTTTTTGTACTTTATTTTTTCATTGAAGTTCATCATCAAACAAGCATTTCCAGAAGATGTATTTCTGTACATGTCCATCATATATCCATATGTGCCACAGATATCCACACGTTAAACCTCCACGCACTTTAATCACCCTTGGGAAGGTTTCACTGCTAACGCAGCCAAGGATACCAGCAGAGTTTCATATAGGTTGTCCCACCCTGTGCAATGAACTCCGACCATCCACCCGGCCTATTATCCTCAGGTTATCCCACAACTCCGCAGTCTTTTGTTAAATTATGACTGAAATCTGCATTGCCAGTTTCAGGAAGGATTCCAGTAAATTATAATTTAAAACAAAATCCCCGTAGCTGCTGGAAATCTGAAGTGGAAACAGAAATTGTCGGAAACAACGTCTCGGTGGGAGACCAAATTCATGCTCTTGGTTCCTGGTATCTTCATCGCTGATCCAGACACGAAACGCAAACTGTGTCTCTTTCCACAGTTGCTGCTTGAACCGTCCTTTCTTTAGAGTAATTTCTACATTTGTGCCATTTGCAAGACGAAATGACACTCTGAAACAGAGCAGTGACTGAAGATCAGAGATGGTTGTGGTCTCCAGTGGCGCCGCTGCGGAGACCCGTGTTCAATCCCCCTCTCTGCCCTCTCTATCTTTCTGGGTGTTTATAAAGAGTTAATAAAGTTTTGCTGCTGATTTAGTTTTTCCAGTTTGCAATCGGCCGCTTCCTTTGTTATAAAAATAGTTGATTCCGAACAGTCTGGTATTGTGTAACAAGCACTTCCCGATCTCAATTCAACGAACCCTTAATTCTCAGAAACATGAAGTGAAAAGTTTCTGACGAATGTCAGAATTTAATGTGCTTAGTCCTGTGCTGTCAGATTAGAGATCATGCCCCTTGCCTGGTTGGATACCTACAGTGTCCACAATATCTCCTGTCGGATGTACACACGGAAACAACAGGACCGGGAACTACTTCGGTCAGCTAACGTCTCCAACCATACAGCAGTATCTGTCCCAGACAATTCTCACCCACTTCCCCATTAGCCTTTACCCACTGCCAATTTACAACCACGACCATTCAAGCATTAATCTCCCACTCTTTAAGTCTCTCTCAGAGATCTGCCCTCTAAATCCATCCGGGGACAAGAACTCCGCAATTCTAAACCCACTAACAGAAGGCTTCACCCAAACCGGGTTCAAACTTGCAATTTCTCCCGACAACAAATACGTACGACATGTGAAAATATGATCTACACATGTGCACGGCCATGTCTCCCAAGGACATTGACTGTTTCATTGAGGGTGCTGGCAGGTTCAGAGATGCGGAAATCCATAGGGGCCGGGGAGGGTTACAGAGACCGTGAGGGGAGTTGCACTTGAGATGGATACAGAGAGAGAGTCTGTAGAGGCCAGAAGGGCGTAGAGAAACGGGAATGGTGTAATGATTGAAAGGAGACACAGAAACAGGGAAGGTCTCGGGACTGGAGGAGGCTCTAGTTTGCAGATGCGGGGCGGGAGGGTGGTTTACGAGACCGAGATCTTTGTAGTGGTTCAGGTGGTATTGGGGGAAGGCTGTGGTAAGAGGGAAATAGATGGGTTTTGCTGCAGGAGCCCTCATAGATTCGGAGAGGCGTGGGGGCAAGTTGTCTAAAGAGACAGGGAGTGTGTGCATAGACTGGGTGCGGTTTCAGAGAGGGAGTGGTGTAGAGGCTGGAATGTCACAGATAGGGAAAGTATCCATCATTTTGTATTGATCCCTCCTTTGTAAACGTTCTGAATTTGTTTCATTACGATTAACATTTATGACGCATTATGACGTTTAACTCGACTTATTAATGTTACTCTCAGGGAGAAGGAATATGAACCTGAAGACACACGCTCAATTCTCTCCGCCTCATCAGATTTCTGAATGGTCTATGGACCCATGAATACTACCGCAACTTTATTCTATGCTTATTATCTTAGCTCGTAGACACGGTTATCTATTGCTCTGTACTTTTGCCACAAGACAACAGATTAAATGACATATATCAGTGGTGATTAATCTGGTTCTGATTTGAAACATTCTCCAGGCACCCAGTTCCAGTTGTTATCGTTCCGAAAGCTGAGGGAGGAGCAGAGAGATTTAGCAGTACAGGGTGCGTTTCTCGGGCTCTGGTGGTAAGGGATGTTGGCTGATTTTTTCCAATATCATTGTGTGTTGATAGATTACACAGTGAGCTTATTCTCTCCTCTGAGATAAATTTCAGCAATAAATGGTCACCAGGAAAACAATTCCCAGAGGAATGTTTACATAAAAGTGTCGTGCGGATTGTTGGTATTTTAAGGGATGAGTATGGTTGCTGTTTGCAAGGCAGGAATTTATTACTCCTTCCTTAACAAGCCCCTCACTGAGCGGTTTATGTTGGACTCTCTCCTTACACTGTCATACGCTGTCTGGGAAAGCTGCTAACAAAGATCTCTCAGTCAGGGAATTCCGGGAATCTGACCCGCACCATGGTGCAGGCAGCTCAGACAGATTTCCAAGTGGCGGGGAATCTTGGGGACAAAAGTAGTCTTTAATTGTCATGTTCCTCTTTTTCCTTGCTCACCTTTGCCCTCAGGTCGAGAACGGCTGTTAAGGTGTAGGGTGGGGTAGTTGGTAGGGGAGGGGTAGGTGGTAGCGGTGGGGTAGTTGGTAGGGGTGAGACAGTTGGTAGTGATAGGTGTGGTGGTCCGGCGTTTCTCGTAGAATAGTCCTGGTAGGTTACTATGATGCATTCTATAGACTGTGCACACATCGGTCATTATGTGCTGGTGGTGGAGGAAGGGAAGTTGCATGTTGCAATTGCATTCGTTTGCTCTGTAGCAGGGTTTAACACTGAACAGTCTGCTAATAATAGTCGGGTCTTTTAAAAATTTGTCAATTTCCATCTCAGCTGGTTTCCCGTCGGGTAAAACTCGAAACCAGATCAGCTAAGCGACTTTTATCCCGATTCACTGGCCCCCTAATTTGGTAATCGAATCCCGGACGAGCCCCCAATTTGTAACATACGCCGTAACTGGGTGTCAGACCAGCAGAGAAAGAAGAATCCGTTGGTGTCTGGTGGTACTATATTGAAAGGTGCTTATTAATAAAAATAAGCAAAACCATATCAATAATGCAACTATACATATAACACAAGTTAGAAGTAATAAACCTAAAAGTGTAGGAATAATAATAATAAACAATAATAAGCAAGTTCTATCGATGTCTAGGGGTAAATGAATTGTCATCGGAAAGTATAGAGTTCAGTTCATAAATGCTGAAGTAGTTATGGTTGTTGTGTTGAAATCGTTGGAGAGAGAGAGAGAGAGCGAGCGAGAGGTAACAGCTACAGCAGCCAAACCTTCCTTTGCTTTCTTAATCCGTCGTATCGTTGTGGTCATTCAGTTATGACCCCTCTGGTCTTCAGCTAGACCGGTCTTCTGTCACTCCGGCATGAGTGGACACACACACAACTCCCCACCGACCTTGCTGTAACACTGTGAGCTTTACTGACCGATCTCCTGGTTCGGTCTCCGAAGCCCCCACCTTTCCGTGGGTTCCCAACACTCTATCAGTGTCCACTGGTGTGTCTGAAGGGTGTCTCTCCAGACCTATCTTTCTAACCCCACTCACGGGGTCTCAGCTATCCATCAACTCTTAATGACAGTGTCCATCAGTTCAGGCCACTCCTGCTATCTCCTGAGGAATGTTAACGAGCCAAGTCCTTGTAGTAGAAGGTAAATAATCCAGAAAGAGTCATAATACAGTAAATCAACAGTCTCTCTCCCCTCTCTTATCTGTAGCAGATGTTCTTACCTACGCTTTATTTCTCTCTCATGAGCAGCATAACAACAGCAATAGTTCGTAGTTCTCAGGAGAAGGGTTGGGAATGGTTAACTCTGCACCCCAATGTCCATCAGGTCTGTCCATCACTCATAACGCCGTGTTGTAATTGTTATAAGGATATAACGCACGGGTGAGGCCTCACTTGCAGCATTGTAAGCAGGTTTAAACCCCTGAACTGACCAACAATGTGCTGAAACTGAAGAAGAGCTCAAGGAGGTTCACAGAAATTATTCCAGAATTGAATGGCATGTCATATGAAGAGCTTTCAATGACTCTGGGTCTGAGGGATGGCCTCACTGAAACCTATCGAAAGGTGAAAGGAATTGCTAGAGTGGGTGTTGAGAGGATGTTTCCTGTGGTGGGAGACTCTGAGACCAGAGAACACAGCCTCAGGGCTGAGGGGCGTACTTTTAAAAGAAAGATGAGGAGGAATGTTTTTAGAAAGAGAGTGATGAAACCGGGCAATCTTTTGGCACAGGCAGATGTGGAGGCCACATATTCGCAGGATTGAACAGACCCATCTCCCAACATGTGAATAGACAATAGACAATAGACAATAGGTGCAGAAGTAGACCATTCCGCCCTTCAAGCCTGCACCGCCATTTTGAGATCATGGCTGACCATCTACTATCAATACTCGGTTCCTGCCTTGTCCCCATGTCCCATGATGCCCCTACCCATAAGATACCTATCTAGCTCCTTCTTGAAAGCATCCAGAGAATTGGCCTCCACTGCCTTCCGAGGCAGTGCATTCCAGACCCCCACAACTCTCTGGGAGAAGAAGTTTTTCCTTAACTCTGTCCTAAATGACCTACCCCTTATTCTCAAACCATGCCCTCTGGTACTGGACTCTCCCAGCATCAGGAACATATTTCCTGCCTCTATCTTGTCCAATCCCTTAATAATCTTATATGTTGCAATCAGATCCCCTCTCAATCTCCTTAATTCCAGCGTGTGCAAGCACAGTCTCTCTAACCTCTCTGCGTAAGACAGTCCTGACATCCCAGGAATTAACCTTGTAAATCTACGCTGCACTTCCTCTACAGCCAGGATATCTTTCCTTAACCCTGGAGACCAAAACTGTACACAATACTCCAGTTGTGGTCTCACCAGGGCACTGTACAAATGCAAGAGGATTCCCTTGCTCTTGTACTCAATTCCCTTTGTAATAAATGACAACATTCCATTAGCCGTCTTCACTGCCTGCTGCACTTGCTCACTCACCTTCAGTGACTGATGAACAAGGACTCCTAGGTCTCTTTGTATTTCTCCCTTATCTAACTTTACACCGTTCAGATAATAATCTGCCTTCCTGTTCTTACTCCCAAAGTGGATAACCTCACACTTATTCACATTAAGAGTCATCTGCCAAGTATCTGCCCACTCACCCAGCCTATCCAAGTCACCCTGAATTCTCCTAACATCCTCATCACATGTCACACTGCCACCCAGCTTAGTATCATCAGAAAACTTGCTGATGTTATTCTCAATGCCATCATCTAACTCGTTGACGTGAAAATGAGGAACACCTTTTTTGTTTTTGTTTTTTTTTAAATTCATCATCAACAATCATTTCCATTAGATATATTTCATTTAATGTACATACCTATCATATATCCATATTTGTCACTGATCTCCACGCACTTTGATCACCCTTGGGAAGGTTTCACTGCAACCGCAGCCAAGGATACCAGCAGAGTTTCATATAGGTTATCCCACCCTGTGCAATGAACTCCGACCATCCACCCGGCCTATTATCCTCAGGTTATCCCACAACTCCGCACTCTATTGTTAAATCATGACTGAAATTTCAATTGTTCGTTGAAGGAAAGTTTCCAGTAAATTATTATTTAAAACAAAATCCCCGTAGCTGCTGGAAATCTGAAGTGGAAACAGAAATTGTCGGAAACAACGTCTCGGTGGGAGACCAAATTCATGCTCTTGGTTCCTGGTATCTTCATCGCTGATCCAGACACGAAACGCAGACTGTGTCTTTTTCCACAGTTGCTGCTTGAACCGTCCTTTCTTTAGAGTAATTTCTACATTTGTGCCATTTGCAGGACGAAATGACACTCGGAAACAGAGCAGTGACTGGAGATCAGAGATGGTTGTGGTCTCCAGTGGCGCCACTGCGGAGACCCGTGTTCAATCCCCCTCTCTACCCTCTCTATCTCTCTGGGGGTTTAGAAAGGGTTATTAAAGTTTTGCTGCTGATCCAGTTTCTCCAGTTTGCAATCGGCCGCTTCCTTTGTTATAAAAATAGTTGATTCCGAACAGTCTGGTATTGTGTAACAAGCACTTCCCGATCTCAATTCAACGAAACCTTAATTCTCAGAAACAAGAAGTGAAAATTATCTCACGAACGTCAACCTTTGATGTGCTCAGTCCTCTGCTGTCAGATTAGAGATCATGCCCCAAGCCTGGTTGGATACCTACAGTGTCCACAATATCTCCTGTCGGATGTATACAAGGAAACGGCAACAGCGGGAACTACTTCGGTCAGCCAGGGAGGGTTACTGAGACTGTGAAGAGGCCGGAAGGCCGCAGAGAACCGGGGAAGGGTTTAGTGCTTGAAGAATGACACAGAAACAGGGAAGGTCTCGGGACTAGAGGAGGCTCTAGATTGCAGATGCGGGGCGGGAGGGGGTTCAAGAGACCGGGAGCTGTGTAGTGGTTCTGGTGGTGGTGGGGGGGGGGGGGGTAGGCTGTGGTTACAGAGAAATAGATGGACTTTTGCTGCAGGAGCACTCATCAAGTCGGATGGGAGTGGGGGCAAGATGTCTAAAGAGACAGGGAGGGTCTACATAGATTGGGTGCGGTTTCAGAGAGGGAGTGGTGCAGAGGCTGGAATGTCAGAATCAGAGAAAGTGTCCATCATTTTGTATTGTTCCCTCTTTTTTAAACGTTCTGAAGTTGTTTTATTTCCATTAATATGCATGAATCATTAGGTCATTTATGTCCACGTATTGATGTTACTCTCAGGGAGGTGGTATATAAACATGAAGGCACTCGTTCAGTCCACCCGGAACAGGACCTCTCCTCCACCATCAGATTTCTGAATGATCTCTGGACCCATGAATACTACCGCAACTTTCTTCTCGTTCTTATGCTAGTTCAAGATCTCCGCCTGAAAACAACAGATTGAATGACATATATCAGTGATGATGAACTCGTTGCTGATTTTAAATTTGATCGTTCAGAAAGCTGAGTGAGGAGCAGAGAGATTTAGCAGTACGGGGTGCGTTTCTCGAGCTCTGGTTTTAAATGAGGTTGGCTGATTTTTCCAATATCATTGTGTGTTGATAGATTACACAGTGAGCTTATTCTCTCCTCTGAGACATATCTCAGCGATAAATGGTCACCAGCAAAACAATTTCCAGAGGAATGTTTTCATCAAGGAGTGGGGATATTGTTTGTATTATTTAAGGGATGCATCTGAGTGTTACTGGCAAGGCAGGAGTTTATCACCCCTCCCTGAACAAACCCGTCACTGAGCGGTTTGTGGTCGGCTCCCCACTTAAACTGTTATACGCTGTCTGGGAAAGCTGCTCCCAAAGTTGTCTCAGGGAGGGAATTCCGGGAATCGGACCCGCACCGTGATGCAGGCAGCTCAGAGAGGTTTCCGAGTGGCGGGGAATCTTGGGAAGAAAAGTAGTCTTTACTTGCCTTGTTCCTCTTTTCCCTTGCTGACCTTCGCCCTCAGATCGAGAACGGTTGTTGTGGTACAGGATAGGGTAGTTGGTAGGGGAGGGTTAGTTGTTAGTGGTGTGTGTGGTAGCCCGGGGATTCTCGTGGAACAGTCCTGGTAGGTTACTATGCTGCATTCTATAGACTGTGCACACATCGGCCATTATGCTGAGGAAAGGAACTTGCATCTTGCAATTGCATTCGCTTCTTCTGTAGCCGGGTCTAACACTGCACAGTCTGCTAACAATAGGTAAGAGAGAATTGGGAAGCTGCGGTAATTACTTCCACAATTTATTCAGCAGTTCTAATTGAACCAGAAATACGGTCAAAGCAAACCGGTTCCTCCTCTATCGATCGCTCCCCCAACCCCCAAGATCATGCTGAACTAAATACAGACAGTTTTACACATCGATATAAATAATAGCTTCTTTTTCCATCATGGTTGGAGCTTGTACTGAGTATAATACTCACACCCCACACAAGACACTCTCAACCCACTCTCAAGCATTGAATCAGTTCCATGGGAATGTAATGAATATTAAACTATAGGCCACAAATCTCATCCGCCAGCGAGTTTCCCAAGCACATTGATTAAACACACACACACACACACACACACACACACACACACACACACACACACACACACACACACACACACACACACACACACACACACACACACACACACTGCGATTGAACCCTGTACTGGGGAGCTGCACAGCAGAGGCCGCACCCACTGTGACCATTCTTGCAGAGGGACAGGAGGACTGTGACCCTGCAATGCCTCGTTCATCTTTCCTGAAGGGAATGGGCAGCGGGAAAGAATATTGTCTCCCCGTGGAGTCCAAAAGGTTGTCTTGCTGGCAAAAGTGACGTTTAATCGCCTTGTTCCTTATTTTCCTTGCTGACCTTCGCCCTCTGGGCGAGCAGGGTTGTTAGTTGGGGGTGAGGTAGTTGGTAGTGGCGTGAATGGTGGTCGGGATGATCTCGCAGAATAGCCCTGGCGAGTAACTGTGCTGCATTCTATAGACAGTGCACACATCGGCCATTCCCTGCTGGTACTGGAGCAAGGGAAGGTTCATGTTGCAATTACATTCGTTTGCTCTGTAGCAATGTCTCAAACTACAGTGTCTGCTAATGACAGAAAACAGAATGGGAAGCTGTTGTCATCATTTCCTCATTTTTTCAGCCATTCAAAATTGAACCAGAATTACGGTCAAAGCAACTCAGTATCTCCTCTATGGAACATAGAACACAGAACAGTACAGCACAGTACAGGCCCTTCGGCCCATAATGTTGTGCCAACCCTTAAAACTTCCTCCCATATAAACCCCATCTTAAATTCCTCCATATACCTGTATAATAGTCTCTTAAATTTCACTAGTGTATCTGCCTCCACCACTGACTCGGGCAGTGCAGTCCAACGCACGAACCACTCTCTGAGTGAAAAACCTTCCTCTAATATCCCCCTTGAACTTCCCTCCCCTTACCTTAAAGCCACGACCTCTTGTACTGAGCAGTGGTGCCTTGCGGAAGAGGCGCTGGCTGTCCACTCTGTCTATTCCTCTTAATATCTTGTACACCTCTATCATGTCTCCTCTCATCCTCCTCCTCGCCACAGAGTAAAGCCCTAACTCCCTTAACCTCTGATCAGAATACATACTCTCTAATCTCCTCTGTACCCTTTCCAACGCTGCCACATTCGTTCTGTAGCGAGGCGACCAGAACTGGACACAATACTCCAAGCAACACACACACAAAATGCCGGTGGAACACAGCAGGCCAGGCAGCATCTATAGGGAGAAGCACTGTCGACGTTTCGGGCCGAGACCCTTCGTCAGGACTAACTGAAAGAAAAGTTAGTAAGAAATGTAAGTGCTGTCCTCAATACTGACAGTACGTCTATATTTTCCTGTGTCATTTCTGCTCAGACGGGTTATGTTCAGATTAGGTTTTTCAGAAAGCGGAGATATTGTCTCGTTCAAGTGTATTCAAGCCATCTCTTATCTGAATTGTGTCCTTAGCGTCACAGGTGAATACAACTTTACTGTTCTCTTCCTGATGACTGTAAGAGTTGATGTTTACATTGACACGAGACACGGGCTCTGCAAGTCGAACTGAAAGAGGAACGGAATTGCTCCTTCCCACTGCAGTCCGATCTTATCAGTTGGGCTCTGTAGACCCGGTTACAATCGGGACCGACAGATTGGCCTGAATGGCAAATGACGTGGAGTTTATGAAAAGAGGTTCCCGGCTACAGTCGTACGGAATCATGGAGAAGACGCCTTTTATTTCGTTTGCCTCTTTTTCCTTGCCTGCATATTTTAATTTGATTTAAGATTGGTTCGTTCACTACGCCCAGAGGCTGAATTTCAGTCACAAAGGGATCGATTCCTTCACCTCGTGAAGTCACGCCCGCCCTGCTCGGAGGTCTGTACTCTGAGAAACACTGAGATCTACTTCTCAAAACTTCAGGAGCATCACTGCACAGTCGGTGGCGATTCCAAATGAAGCTGCCGGTGTGAAGAGAAGCGGTGGGCAATCCTGCTTACAAGCATTGGGCACAGAATGTCCCTCTGTGACAGAGGCAGATAAACCGGCGCGTTTCTCCATTATTTTAGCTTCAGAGTTAAAATGCTCTGGCAAGCATGGGACATTATTCGCGGTTGACTTAAAATATCATCTAAGTCAAACTGGTTTTAAAATAAACCCTGCACTTTGACTTATAACTATGTCTCTGTCATAATGTGGGCGTCGGGAGCGGACCCAAACGTAAGACACAGACACTGAACTACCAGGAACAGGACTAGGCGTGAGAAGGAAGCGGGGGAAGACAAGAAGAGAGGACGCTGGACATGACACTGGCCCCGAACGAGACAAGGACTCCGAGCCTGGGCTAAGACCTGACTAGATAAGAAACCAGGACATGGAACTGGGAACTAGGAGCCTGGGCTTGGGTTCCGAGCCAGAGACTGGACAAGGATCCAGAACCTGCGTCTGGACTCGGGCTCGGACTCCAAGAACCCGGCGAGGACAAGGCTTCAGGCAGAGGTGAGGAGAGCCGGGGCAAGGCTCCAGGCAGAGGTGAGGAGAGGCGGGGCAAGGCTCCAGGCAGAGGTGAGGAGAGGCGGGACAAGGCTCCAGGCAGAGGTGAGGTGAGCCGGGGCAAGGCTCCAGGCAGAGGAAAGGCGAAGCGAGGACAAGGCTCCAGGCCGAGGCAAGGCGAAGCGAGACAAGGCTTCAGGCGAGGCAAGGTGAGGCAAGGCTCCAGGAGGAAGGTGCAGGGAAGAGACGCAGACAGGGGGTTTGGACAGGAACAATCCAGCAGCCAGAGGCTAAATCCTGAAGGTATTTAGGAAGCCAGCCCAAACACGAATCAGCTGCTTCAACAGAAGCTGAAGAAACATGAAAAAACTGGAATAAGGAACTGACCGTGAACATCAATTGGAATTTCACGGACCGGACCATGACAGTCTCCTAAGGCCCTCTGGTATATATGCTCCATCGTCCTCGTCCCTGACCACCCAGCTTTTTTTTTCTGGACGATTAAAGTAGACAGTATAGAATAGCGTGAAAATTGCAAAATAAAATTGCTCAGATGTCGAAGCGGTGGTTGGATGTGGAATATCGACCGAAACTTTCTCTTGCCCTGCACTGTAATCGTTACCGACAGGCCGCTGTGTTTGATGGTTACTTTGTTCTCAACCTATTAAGTATAATTTCTATGGTCAACGTTGATTACCGACTCGGTCGCGTAGTCCTGTCCTGTCTGAACATAACGTGTCCCATTGCGCCCTCTAGTGTCAGCATCCGTAATCATTATTTCTGTAATCAGGAATCCGGAAGGCAGTTTGACGTAATGAGCTACCTGCAAACTTACAGTTCGCTTGAAGGTAGATCTCAGCGCGGTCACAACTGAAATCATTGCTTACGGTACATTTATATTTTCCTGTGTCGTTTCTGTGAAGATGGGCTATGTTCAGATTAACTTCTTCTGAAGATTGAGACATCCTGTCATTGTCCTGGATGGGTTTATCATCATTTATTCATGTTCTTCTTTGAGGAATTCCCTTGTTCGTCACAAGTAACTTCAACCTTAACGTTGTTTTCCATGGGACTTCAACTTCCACCCTGGGGAGATGATTCCTGAAATCAGAACAGAGTTTCCCAAACACAACGGATTCAATCTTGCAATTCTGTCCCATCCACAAATAGTAACGAAGCGGGTAAAAAAAAATGCATCTTCACAACAGAATGTTCACATCTCCCCGGGAATCTTAAAAGTTTCGTTAACAGTGTGGGCAGTAACAGAGATGAGGAAGGTTATCGGGACCGGAGAGGGTTACAGAGACTCTGACGGAACATTAACAGTGTGGGCAGTAACAGAGATGGGGAAGGTTATCGGGACCAGAGAGGGTTACAGAGACTCTGACGGAACATTAACAGTGTAGGCAGTAACAGAGATAGGGAAGGTTATCGGGACCGGAGAGGGTTACAGAGACCCTAATGGAAACAGCAATTAAGGTGTTTACTGAGACAGGGTGGTTGTAGGGGACAGAAATTGGGAGATGTGCAATGCTTGCCGGGTGCTTCAGAAAGAGGGAAGGGTAAAGGGGAGGGGAGGTTCGGATAGAGGGGTGTACGGTCTTGACGGATTTACAGACAGAGAGCGGTGAGACCCGGCGTGGAGTGGGAGACCGCATTGCTGGGACATAAGCTTCGATCACCTGAAAAATCGGGATCTCCCAGTGGTCACCCATCAGGACGGGTTACATGAAGGTATCTTTCCTTTTATATTTAAATTGGATCTGACTGAATTTTATGACAACGTAGGCGCTGGGGATTTTGGAAATATCAAGAAAAATGAAATCCCGGAATACACTCAGA
Organism: Hemitrygon akajei; assembly: GCF_048418815.1. Taxonomy (NCBI): domain Eukaryota; kingdom Metazoa; phylum Chordata; class Chondrichthyes; order Myliobatiformes; family Dasyatidae; genus Hemitrygon; species Hemitrygon akajei. The sequence continues at coordinate 3,833,182 of NW_027331962.1, forward strand.
TGGTCAGGCAGCCTCTGGGGAGAAGGAATGTTTCAGATTTCAAGTCGAAGATCCTCTGTCAGAACTGCTGGACGAATCCCTTCGGCCCCATGTCCCTCCCGCTCCGGTGAAGGTTAATTTTATATTTTACTGCCGCTTTGTTGTTCCCCGCCTTCCCGTCCTGCATTGCAATCTCGACTGCTGCTTCTCCTTTCACAGATGCTACCCGACCTGCTGAGTGTTTTCAGCGGTTTATGCTTCTACCCCTTAATGTTATGTTACTCATACCCCCGGTAATTGGCTCCAAGATTGGTTCGCTCACTGTGTCCGGCGGCTGTATTTTATTCACAAAGGGGTCGCTTCCTTAACTTAGTGAAGTCAGGCTTGCACTGATCGGGGATCTGTATTCTGAGAAACGCATCTACTTCTCAAAACGTCAGGAGTTTCACTCGACAATATGTGGTGATGTCAAGTGAAGCTGCTACTGTGAAGAGCGGCTTTGAGCGATCCTGATGACAAGCACCGGCCCTCGGTTACTGAGACAGAAAGGCCGACATAGCACTCCATAATTTTAACCGGAGAGTTCTACCTGCTCTTTAGTTCTTTATCCTCTGGGAAACATGAAATATTATTCGCCTTACACTTACATGAATATTTTCAATTTCCACAAATTGACCTCGAAATAAATCCGTCCAGACCCCCTGTGATATCTGCATTTCTGCTCCATATTCACTACATATATTTTTTCCCTCTGGTGACCGACGTCGACAGAAGACCACAGCATGAAAATTGCAAAATAAAATTACTTGGACGTTTAAGTTGTCCATTGAAGTGGAATATCGGCAGAAACTTTTATTTACGCGACAGGTTGATCTTTACAGAAAAGCCGCTGCGTTTCACCGTTACGTTGTTCTGAACCTGGCAAGTACAATTTCCACTGGCAATGTTGACAACTGACTCGATGGTGTCGCCCTGTCCTGTCTGCTGTCAGCTCCACTGCGCCATCTAGAGTCAGCATTGGGAACTGACAGGACAGAAAAAGTTAATTTCAGACTTGTGACAGTATCTGTGACAACCGGACCCTGCGGCTGAATCCTGATTTTCCCTGACCCATCTACAACAGAAATAGAGATTGTATGCTGTTTCTGTGAACGTTAATATTGAATGTAAACTAATGTAATGAGCTACCTGCATACCTATAAGATATTGGTTCGGTTAGATATCTTCTCAGCATGTTCTATCTGAATTGAGCCCGTAGCGTCACAGGGGAATACAACTGTATCGTTGTTTTTTCTGAGAGTGTAATAGTTGATGTTTACATTGACACGAGACACGGGCTCTGCCAATAGAACTGAAAGAGGAATGGAATTATTCCTTTCTACTGCAGTCCAATCATTTCAGCTGGGATGCTGTAGGCCAAATTACGATCGTGACCGACGTATTGGTGTTCATGGCAAATGAATGACAGCCCATGAAGAGGAGGGCGCGGCGACAGTTCCACCGGGTCATGGAGAGGGCATGTGATTTACTTTATTTCGATGGCCGAAGGCTCTGCTCCTGCACTGTACAGCTCTATGTGTGATAGTAAATTGTTTTCATCGGAGGGAGAGTCACGAGCGAAGCGACGTAATCATCACATAAATGTTCGGACTTCGAGAACTCAGAGGTCCATGAGCTAGTAATCGTCAGAAGATCAGATGTGGAGGGGTCAGTAACTTTAAATTTATGGGAGCCACTCTCTCATCAGACCAGGCCTGGAACCACCGCAGAGATGTAATTGCGTGCAAAGCACGAGAACGGTTTTAATTCCTCAGGAGCCTGACGAGATCCGGCATGTCATGAAATACCTCGGCAAACCTCTGTGGATGTGTTGCGGGAAGTGCACTGAGAGTCTCCAGTTAGACATCGTGTGGGAAGACCAATGTCTTCGAGCGGCAAATGACCCAGCAGGTGGCGCAGTCGTCCCAGCACGTCACGGGCACAACCCTCCAAACCACTGAGCAGATCCACGTGAAACGCGTCGCAGAAAAGCATCATCCACCATCACAAAGATCCTCACGACCCAGTGTGTGCACTTTTCCCGCCGCTGCCATGAGGTAGAAGGTAAAGCTGCCTCGGGACTGGCAGCACCGGGATCAAGAACAGTCACTGACCCTCAACCATCAGACTCTTCACCAAAAGGAGATTACCACACTGATTTAAGGGTCCTGTTATCCTGTTATTTCATACTCGTGGTTTCTTGTTATTTATTTATATCTGCATTTGCACAGTTACATTGATCCTGTTTACAGTTACAGCTCTATATATTTGCTAATATGCCCACAGTAAAAGAATCTGAGGGTGCTTGTGGTGACGTGTATGTATGTACACTGATAATATATTTTACTTTGACTTTGATTTACTTGCTAAGTTGAACTATAATCCAGCTGTCACGTGACAGTCAGACCCCGTCTCTGAGTCAGTAACTCAGGTGTCATTTGATATTAAAATACTGTCCAAAATACAACCCCGATCTGTCCTTCCTCTCGCTGTGGTGGACTTTACCTGTGCGGATTGGTGAGACAATCGTCTCTATTCTCCGGGCGAACGTAGCTGCAGAATAAACAAACAGACAGACAGACGAAGCCCATAAATGAGTAAACTGATGACAGAAATGAATGAACGAATAATTAAATTAACCCAGGAGATTATACACCAGTGAGCCTTACCTCAGCGGTGGGAAGGATGTTGGAGAAGATCGCGAGAGGCAGGATTTATGGTCAATTTGCGAGCAGGCTTTTTCCACTGAGGCTCGGGGGGAAAGAAAGCAGAGGACATGAGTTAAGGGTGAAGGGGGAACATCGGGGCGGGGCTTCTTCACACAGAGAGTGGTGGGAGTGTGGAATGAGCTGCCGGCTGAAGTGGTGAATGCGGGCTCACTTTTAACACTTAAGAAAATCTTGGACAGGTACCTGGATGAAAGGTGTATGGAGGGATATGGTCCAGGTGCAGGTCAGTGGGACTGGGTGGAAAAATGGTTCGGCACAGCCAGGAAGGGCGGAGGGCCTGTTTCTGTGCTGTAATGTTCTTCTCTAAAATCACGGCTCAAGAACCTGCGTGCTGTCCGCCCGTCCCTTAGATTCTGTGGGTAACACAGGAGATTCGCGAAGGACTGATCCAGTGGAAACCACGCCTCATCGCCCTCAGGATGATCCCCAGCCTGGTGGTTTCAACCCGATACGGCGAGACCTGCTCGGAGCCATGGATATCAACAAGAGGAACACATACAGTCACCATACCAGGCATTTGGTCCGCGGGTACAGCTGGGCACAGAATGAAGGTCCTGGACACTCGCCGGACTATTTGACACTCGGGCGCGATGCGAGGTTGCCTGTAGATCTCTGTTTTGGGACTGGCAGTGAGAGACTTCGCACGGAAGACCTTCATTAATGACTTGGCTAATCTGAGGAGGATCTGCTGAAGGCCCGTGAAGTAGAAGAGGTCTCTTCTATTAAGCAGAGTCAAGGAAGCAAGAGAGATATGATCAAAAGATTAGATTCGCCCAACCGAGGCCGGGAGGATGAGTCGTAACAAGGCGTTTGGAGCTATCAGCGAGGATTCAATTGGCTCAATCGTTTCGGTGAACACCGACGCTCTGTCCGCCAGAGAAAGCGGGATGTCCCAGTGGCCACACATTTTAATTCCACGTCCCATTCCCATTCTGATATGTCTATCCATGGCCCCCTCTACTGTCAAGATGAGGCAACACTCCGGCTGGAGAAACAACACCCTATATACTGGCTGTGTACCCTCCAACCTGATGGCATGAACATTGACTTCTCTAACTTCCGTTAATGCCCCTCCTCCCCTTCTTACCCCATCCCTGATATATTTAGTTTTCTCCCCTCTGCTCCTTTTTTTCTCTCTCTTTCTGCCCATCACTCTGCCTGTCCTCCATCTCCCTCTGGTGCTCCCCTCCCCCTTTCTTTCTCCCGAGGCCTCTCGTCCCATGATCCTTTCCCTTCTCCGGCTCTGTATCCCTTTTGCCAATCACCTTTCCGGCTCTCAGCTTCAGCCCACCCCCTCCTGTCTTCTCCTATCATTTCGCATTCCCCTCCCCCTCTTACTTTCACATCCCTTACTATCTTACCTTTCAGTTAGTCCTGACGAAGGGTCTCGGTCAGAAACGTCTGTTGTCTGTCCTGCTGCGTTTCACCAGCACTTTGTGTGTGTTGCCTGAATTTCCAGCATCTGCAGATTTCCTCGTGTTTGCGGATTAAATTGGCTGACCGTTCGGTGGCGACACCTCCCGGACTGGAGAGTCGGATGCCAGATTGGCCTGTTTGCTGGGTAAAGGCAGAAGACAGTAAAGGGCGTGTTAATATTCTCCATCGGAATCACATTTTGCCTCTAGGCTAGACGGTACATGTTGAACTAGAGCCTGTATTGACCCTGCACCTCATAGGAGAATTCTTGCAGAAGGGGGAACGGCAATCAGCGGTGTGACTTGCAAGGGACGTAATCACTAGACGTTGTGACTAGAACATCCAGACTCTAGTAATCACTGGAATCAGAGGATGAGGAACTGGGGGTGTGGTAAACGTTACTTTATGCAAACGTCCCAACCATTGATGAAGATATTCCGGAACCTCCCCACGCTGACAGAGGTAGTAGGGGTGGGAGGTGGACTAGCAGTGGACAGGCAGACTCCATGTTCGACGATGAAGGGAAGTTGGACTCCAGTGTAACTGGGGATGCAGCTGAGCGCGCCCAAGAAGAAGATGGAGAGAAGCGGCGGTGCGGTTTGATCCACGTTTCAGTGGGGTGCAAGGTGTAAAGTTCCGTCGGTGATCGGCGAAAAGGAGTTGTCGCCGTGAACGGGAAGACGCATCCCGCTTCCGGAAAATTTGAGGTCCAACATTGTGCACATTTTTACTTTTTTGATTATAATGGGCAATAATATTTATTTTTTCTCCCTTTCTACTCTTCCTGAACCACTGTTTGATTAAGTCGGCATTCATAAATAAACCTTTCATATTGTATACAGTGTACGATCGGTGATATCTTGAGGACGGGAAATTGCAAGAGGGCAGCATTTACACAGTCTTCGCTCAGATTGGGGTGCGGGTGGACAATATATCCCGGGTCTCTCTGTTTGGTGAGAAACAAGTCATATCACGGCTGGAGGTGCGGAGTTCGAGAAAAATAGTTTTCTCACCGCTCTGTTGATTAGCCTGTTAACGAGGGGCTAAACAGCGCTGTTTCTGGATGCGCCCGGTAAAATGGGGTCCCACTCATGTGTCTGTACGTGCAGAGTATCTGGAATTTTCTGACCTCACCTCCACTGAAATCGTGCAAATTAAATCCCTCGGTCGCAAACGTGATCTGACTGACCCACTGATCTCTCAGATACAAACTCACACGTGAACCTTCTCAGTCCTCCCAAGGGAGGTGTGGGACATCTTCACTGACACATCCTGATTTCTGCTTCGTTCCAGGATGAGGAGGTCAGCTCTGGAACATCTCATGGTGGCTGTTTGTCTTTGGTACATTAAGTTAGGTTTCACAGAAGCGAGTTTCTCTTCCCTGCTCTATTTGCTTTACACTAATGGAAGACTATGTGGTTATGCACAGCTCCAATGACATGTTGACGTCTGCTGACGACACCACTGATGGTGACGAATCAGGAGGGGCTAACTGCACACAAATTTACTTGCTCCATCTCTTTCAAGGACGTTTATCAAAGTCCACTTTTGTCGCCATATATAACCCCGGGGATAATTTTCTTGCGGCATCCTTAGTAAATCTATGGATTAATAACCGTATTAGAATCAGGGAGACGGCAAATCCACTACGTGTTCCAGCAGGTTGTAAACGACAGCACACTGTAGGAATAAAACATACAGAAAGAATGACAAATGAACAAATAAGCAGCGATGGGGTGTGGGATATCAAGCATTAACTATGTACAACATCGAGGTCGATGGGTCTATGCAGATGGGCAGAAGCTCCTGTTTGTGTGTTGAGGGGCGTTTCGACTTTGTGCCTCCGTGATGGTGAGGTTTGTGCCGTTAATGGATGTGATTGTGCCTACAATCCTCTGCAGCCTCTGTCCATGCTGTACACCACCCCGTGTCATTTCTGACATGCCGAGTCCCTTCACACTCTTAATAAGCTGCAGCCGCTGATGTGCCTTTCTTTGTGAATGTATCAGTATGTCAGGCCAAGCGGAGATCTTCCACGGAGTTCCGCGCCAAAGATCTTAAAGCTGCTCGCCATTTGCACCACTTCAATGTGGACGTGTGTATGTTCTCCCGATTTCTCTTTCGTGAAGTCGACAATCAACTCCTTCGTCGTGTTGACTTTGTGTGCAAAATTGTCGTGGCGACGCCACGCAGCCAGTCTACCTATCTGGTTGGAATGTAGCTTTGAGGTAAATGTCAGGTGAGCTGGTAGAGGAGGAAAGAAGAGGAGCGAGGACTGAAGGGCCTTCTACATCTTCCGCGTTTCAGGCTCGTTCATTCTCCCCGACACGTTCTCGCTCGGCGATCCATTCAGCTCCGCCTTTTCCGATAACGGGCTGCAGTGATCCGGCCCGGGGACCAGGAAGGGCGGCTCAGTCTCCGAGTGTGACAGAGACAGGCGCTGCTCTCTCGGGATGGCGGGACTGTCCTTCTCGGCGTTTGTTCTTTGTCTCTTCATTCCCGCGGGTGAGGGTCTCTCTCTCTCTCACAGACCGGTAGTGTTCAGAGAACCGACAGAGCGGCGGGTGGTTGCTGTAGAAAATAGATTGCGAGAGAAGTTACAGCTTAAATGTCGGTACTTATTGTTCTGTGTAAGTATCTGTGTAGTCCCGAGTCTATCCGACTCTGTCGCTTTTCCCTGATACGGTTTTCTCTTCCTCAGGTCAGTCTCAGAACTTTACCATCCACGTGGAGCACAGCTGGTTAAATGTCCCCGAGGGGTGTGATGCGTTCCTTTCCGTGCGGCCGTCCGCCGGGGTCAGAGGTGGGATCTGGGATGTTAAAGGTAAAATAATCGCCTCCTGGAGCAATCAGAACGTGACTGTTGCTGAAGAATACACTTCTCGGGCTGAGTTATTCGCCTCCAACGGGTCGCTTCTGCTGAAGTCGGTGAACAGCGCTGACAGTGGGGAATACCGTGTGGATATGCTTCCAACCAGCGGCTCCGAGACCTCAGCGTTCGTCACTCTGCAAGTCCTCGGTAAGTGAGATTTCGCCGTATTCAGTCACGCATTCCCGGAAGATTACTTGCATTTTATTCCTGTGGTGAAAGAATACAATTTCACCTTTACTGTTTGTTCGTTGCGAAAGAGAAACGATATCGACTTAACAAGACAGAGCCACAGGTCCCAGCCTCCAGTGACACTTAACGATCCCCCTTTTAGGTCTGGTCGCAACCCCGCCCGAAGTGGCTGCTCCATTTTGAAGCAGAATCTGTGTTTACTGCAGTAAGTTACACTTGGTTCAACGTTCTTTGTCCACTCTCTATTTTATCGTGGCTTCTGTTCCGAGGAGCCGGTGAAATGATATTGAGATTGAAAGCCAAAGGAGTGATCTCCAGTGCAGAGACAATATTTGTCCGTGGTGAGATTTTCAACCTCATTCCACAGTGGATTCAGAATCAGAATCAGGTTTATTATCACCGGCACCTGTGGTGAAATTTGTTAACTTAGCAGCAGCGGTTCAATTCAATACGTAATACAGAATTAGTAGAAGAGGAAAAAAATACTGCTACTACTACTACTACTACTACTACTACTACTACTACTACTACTACTACTACTACTACTACTACTAATAATAATAATAATAATAATAATAATAATAATAATAATAATAATGAACTAATGAACTATAATCCTTCAGCTGTCATGTGGCGGTCAGACCCCGTCTCTGAGTCAATAACTCAGGTGTCATTTGTCTATTAAAATACTGTCCAAAATACAGCCCCGGTCTGTCCTTCCTCTCGCTGTGGTGGACTTTACCTGTGCGGATTGGTGAGATAATCGTCTCTATTCTCCGGGCGAAGACGAAGCACGAAAATGAGTAAATTGATGACAGAAATGAATGAACGAATAATTAAATTAACCCAGGAGATTATACACCGGTGAGCCTTACCTCAGCGGTGGGAAGGATGTTGGAGAAGATCGCGAGAGGTAGGATTTATGGTCATTTGCGAGCAGGCTTTTTCCACTGAGGGTAGGGGAGAAAGAAACCAGAGGACACGGGTTAAGGGTGAAGGGGGAAAAGTTTAAAGGGAACATGGGGGGGCGGGTTCTTCACACAGAGAGTGGTGGGAGTGTGGAACGAGCTGCCGGATGAAGTGGTGAATGCGGGCTCACTTTTAGCATTTAAGAAAAACTTGGACAGGTACATAGATGAGAGGGGTTTGGAGGGAAATGGTCCAGGTGCAGGTCAGTGGGACTAGGCAGAAGAACGGTTTGGCACAGCCAAGAAGGGAGGAAGGGCCAGACCGAGCAATTCATTCTGAGACGGTGGCAGATGTTTGTGGAATAGTTCACAACAATTGATCATTTGTCGAAGAAAATATTGTTTCTGTTCAGCACTGACGCTTATGACTCACTGCATCCAATTATCTGACCCGAGGACCAGGAAGTGTGGCTCAGTCCCCAGGTATAACAGACACAGGCGCTGCTCCCTCGGAGCATATCCCGGATGGTAGTAATGAAACAAGAACATATCCGGATGGTAGTAATGAAACAAGAGCATATCCCGGATTGTAGTAATGTGACCAGAGCATATTCCTGATGGTAGCAATTGGACAAAAACATATCCGGATGGTAGTAATGAGACAAGAGCATATCCCGGATGGTAGTAATGAGACAAGAACACAACCCGGATGGTAGTAATGAAACAAGAGCATATCCCGCATGGTAGTAATGTGACCAGAGCATATTCCTGATGGTAGTAATTGGACAAAAACATATCCGGTTGGTAGTAATGAGACAAGAGCATATCCGGATGGTAGTAATGAGACAAGAGCATGTCACGGATGGTAGTAATGAGAAGAGAGCATGTCACGGATGGTAGTAATGAGAGGAGAGCATATTCCCGATGGTAGTAATGAGACAAGAGCATATCCCGAATGGTAGTAATGAGACAAGAGCATGTCACGGATGGTAGTAATGAGACGAGAGCATGTCACGGATGGTAGTAATGAGAGGAGAGCATATTCCCGATGGTAGTAATGAGACGAGAGCATATCCCGAATGGTAGTAATGAGACGAGAGCATGTCACGGATGTTAGTAATGAGACGAGAGCATGTCACGGATGGTAGTAATGAGAGGAGAGCATATTCCCGATGGTAGTAATGAGACAAGAGCATATCCCGAATGGTAGTAATGAGACAAGAGCATGTCACGGATGGTAGTAATGAGACGAGAGCATGTCACGGATGGTAGTAATGAGAGGAGAGCATATTCCCGATGGTAGTAATGAGACGAGAGCATATCCCGAATGGTAGTAATGAGACGAGAGCATGTCACGGATGTTAGTAATGAGACGAGAGCATATTCCCGATGGTAGTAATGAGAAGAGACCAGGTCACGGAAGGTGGTAATGAGACGAGACCAGGTCACGGATGGTAGTAATGAGACGAGACCAGGTCACGGAAGGTGGTAATGAGACGAGACCAGGTCACGGATGGTAGTAATGAGACGAGACCAGGTCACGGAAGGTGGTAATGAGACGAGACCAGGTCACGGATGGTAGTAATGAGACGAGACCAGGTCACGGATGGTAGTAATGAGACGAGACCAGGTCACGGATGGTAGTAATGAGACGAGACCAGGTCACGGATGGTAGTAATGAGACGAGAGCATGTCACGGATGTTAGTAATGAGACGAGAGCATATTCCCGATGGTAGTAGTGAGACGAGACCAGGTCACGGATGGTAGTAATGAGACTAGACCAGGTCACGGAAGGTGGTAATGAGAAGAGACCAGGTCACGGAAGGTGGTAATGAGAAGAGACCAGGTCACGGAAGGTGGTAATGAGACGAGACCAGGTCACGGAAGGTGGTAATGAGACGAGACCAGGTCACGGAAGGTGGTAATGAGAAGAGACCAGGTCACGGAAGGTGGTAATGAGACGAGACCAGGTCACGGAAGGTGGTAATGAGAAGAGACCATGTCACGGAAGGTGGTAATGAGACGAGACCAGGTCACGGAAGGTGGTAATGAGAAGAGACCAGGTCACGGAAGGTGGTAATGAGACGAGACCAGGTCACGGAAGGTGGTAATGAGAAGAGACCAGGTCACGGAAGGTGGTAATGAGACGAGACCAGGTCACGGAAGGTGGTAATGAGACGAGACCAGGTCACGGAAGGTGGTAATGAGACGAGACCAGGTCACGGAAGGTGGTGGCTCTTATTTCTGGACCTGGTATTGTTGAGTGACCACCTTTTCATGATGTCTTGGATTATGGTGAGGCTTGTACCGTGATGGATGTGATTGTGTACACAGCCGTCTGCAAGCTTTGTCGATCCTGGGCATTGGAGCCTGCTGACCAGAGGGCAATGGAAACAGTCAGAATGCTCCCCATCTTGCATATTTCCCGGTCTTTGATGTCATACCAATACCAAGTCTCTTCAATGACGTAACAGAATACAACCGCTGACGTGACTTTCTTTGTGAAGGTATAAATATGTGCGGCCAAACAGAGATACCCTAAGAAGGAGCTTAAAGCTGCTCACCCTTACCTCCGCTGACCCTTCAATGAGAACTGGTGAGTGTTCTCCCGACTGCCCCTTCCTGAGGTTACAATGAATTCCTTGGTCTTGCTGACTTTGTGTGCAAACACAAATGCGGCGACATCACCCGACCAGTCCATCAATCTGGCAGGAAAATAGTTCTGAGGAAAATGCTACGTGAGCTGATAGAGGACGGGTGAAGAATATCAAGGGCCGAATAGCCTCCTGTTTCCGCAGTGTTTTACGTGCGTTCAGAGCCCGCCTTCTCATTGTGCGATCCATTCAGCTCCGGGTTTACAGATAAGGGACTCCCGAGGTCTGCAATAGTGACCAGGAGATGTGGCTCACTCTCCGAATGTAACAGAGACAGGCGCCGCTCTCTCGGGATCGCGTGGATGACGTTCACTTTACTCTCTCTATTTCTCTTCCTGTATGTGGGTGAGAGAAACTCTCTTTGAGATCATTATCGGATTCCACACAGCAGCAGATAGTTGTAGAACAGCACATAAGATTTGATCCAGATTTTCAGCAAAGTACAGATTCTCTGATCCAAACAGCGCTGCCGCTTGTGACGTCAGAATCTAGATATCTGACCCGCAAACCGTGTCCATAGACAATGCCTACCGCTCGCGGGCTGAGTCATTCACCTCCAACCGGTCGCTTCTACTGAAGTCGGTGATCACGTCGGACAGTGGGGTATACCGTGTGAATATGGTTCTAGCTAATGGCTCACAAACCTCAGCGACCATCTCTCTGTATGTCCTTGGTAAGTGAGACAGAGTTACACAGAGTTCTGCGATCTCCGATTATAACATTCATTTCATTCCCGTTGTTACAGAATACAATCTAACCCTTACTGTTCGTTGCTGAATGACGGATTCTTTCCGAATGAAAAACTAGACCGAGTGAACAACCCAGTTCCGCATTAGATTTAGTTTGAAGTCCATCTCGGACAGGCCTCGGCGATGATTGGTGGCTGTGGACGCGGCAACTGGCCTCTAGCGAACCCGACCAGTCCCACTTTCCGGACTGCTCAACTCTCACTCGTACTCAGTAAAGTTGTAGATTAGTAACTTTAACAGGATCAATGGAAAATCCGCGAGAGTGGACAAGACAACTCACTGCGCAGATACAAAGAGTAATAAGTAATGGGAACATGAAATAACAAGATAAAGTGTCCTTAAAGAGAGATCATTGGTTGTGGGAACCAACTGAGTGTAGTTATCCGCTTTGTTCAAGAGCCTGATGGCTGAAGGGTTGTAACTATCCTTCAGTCCGGTGCGGCCAGATTTGAGGTTCTTGTACCTTCCACCTGATGGCAGCATCGCGGGAGGCTCAAGTCCTGGGTGGTGAGGGTGTCTGATGATGGATGAAAACGCGTCATGCAGATGCACTCAATGGTTTTTAAAAAAAACGTAGAACCATTGAAAAACCTACAGGACTATACAGGTCCCTCAGCCCACAAAGCTGTGCCGAGAATGTCCCTGCCAGAGAAATTGTCTACTGTTTCCCATAGCCCCCTATTGTTTATAGAGGGCTTTACCCATGGTGGACAGGGTTGAATCCACTAATTTTTGCAGGATTTTCCATTCAAAGGCATTGACTTTCCTCATTCCAGGCCGTGAGGTAGAAGGTCAATACTCTCACCATTACACATCTGTCGATGTTTGTCAAAGCATTAGACGTCAGGACGAATCTCCGCAGACTCCTAAGGAAGTGGGGGCGCTGCCATGCTATCGTCGCTATTGCCCTTACGTGCTGGGTCCAAGACCAGCGCGTTCTGCGAGCAGTTAGAATGCTCCCAACGGCACAACTTTAGAAATTTGCGAGTATTTCCAGTAGCATATCAATTTTCCTCAAACTCCTTATGAAAAATTGCCTTCACGGCCATTGCATCAATATGTTGGGCCCGGGATAGATCCTCAGAAAGGTTGACAGCCAGCATCTTTAAACTGCTCCCCATCCGTGTGCAGCCAGTGTGGATTGTCAGCGAGGAAGCGACGTTATTCCCGATCCACAGAGGCTGCCGTCTTTCGGTGAGGAAGTCAAGGATCCAGATGCAGGGGAGGACACAGTCACCCAGGCTTAGGAGCGAATCAATGGGGATTGAGGACAATGTTTCTGTTGAGTGGTGAGCTTCAGCCTGCCATTGGTTCCAATATTGGCCAGTTGACCCGAGGCCCGGTGCAGAGCGAGTGGGATTGTATCTGTTGTAGATCCGCTGTTGTGAAAAGCAAATTGCAGCGGGTCGCATTCTAGTCATGACCAACTTATCACAGTATTGGGAATTGATCCTGGTGTTTGGTATTGGGAAATGAACCTGGTGTTTGGTATTGGGAAATGAACCTGGTGTTTGGTATTGGGAATTGAACCTGGTGTTTGCTATTGGGAATTGAAACTGGTGTTTGGTATTGGGAATTGATCCTGGTGTTTGGTATTGGGAATTGAACCTGGTGTTTGGTATTGGAAAATGATCCTGGTGTTTGGTATTGGGAATTGAACCTGGTGTTTGCTATTGGGAATTGAAACTGGTGTTTGGTATTGGGAATTGATCCTGGTGTTTGGTATTGGGAATTGAACCTGGTGTTTGGTATTGGGAATTGAACCTGGTGTTTGGTATTGGGAATTGATCCTGGTGTTTGGTATTGGGAATTGATCCTGGTGTTTGGTATTGGGAATTGAACCTGGTGTTTGGTATTGGGAATTGATCCTGGTGTTTGGTATTGGGAAATGAACCTGGTGTTTGGTATTGGGAATTGAACCTGGTGTTTGGTATTGGGAATTGAACCTGGTGTTTGGTATTGAGAATTGAACCTGGTGTTTGTTATTGGGAATTGAACCTGGTGTTTGGTATTGGGAAATGGAGCTGGTGCTTGGTATTGGGAATTGAACCTGGTGTTTGGTATAGGGAAATGAACCTGGTGTTTGGTATTGGGAAATGAACCTGGTGTTTGGTATTGGGAAATGAACCTGGTGTTTGGTATTGGGAATTGTACCTGGTGTTTGGTATTGGAAATTGAACCTGGTGTTTGGTATTGGGAAATGAACCTGGTGTTTGGTATTGGGAATTGAACCTGGTGTTTGGTATTGGGAATTGAACCTGGTGTTTGGTATTGGGAATTGAACCTGGTGTTTGGTATTGGGAAATGAACCTGGTGTTTGGTATTGGGAAATGAACCTGGTGTTTGGTATTGGGAATTGAACCTGGTGTTTGGTATTGGGAATTGAACCTGGTGTTTGGTATTGGGAAATGAACCTGGTGTTTGGTATTGGGAAATGAACCTGGTGTTTGGTATTGGAAAATGATCCTGGTGTTTGGTATTGGGAATTGAACCTGGTGTTTGCTATTGGGAATTGAAACTGGTGTTTGGTATTGGGAATTGATCCTGGTGTTTGGTATTGGGAATTGAACCTGGTGTTTGGTATTGGGAATTGAACCTGGTGTTTGGTATTGGGAATTGAACCTGGTGTTTGGTTTTGGGAATTGAACCTGGTGTTTGGTATTGGGAATTGAACCTGGTGTTTGGTATTGGGAATTGAACCTGGTTTTTGGTATTGGGAATTGAACCTGGTGTTTGGTATTGGGAATTGAACCTGGTGTTTGGTATTGGGAATTGACCCTGGTGTTTGGTATTGGGAATTGAACCTGGTGTTTGGTATTGGGAATTGAACCTGGTGTTTGGTATTGGGAATTGAACCTGGTGTTTGGTATTGGGAATTGAACCTGGTGTTTGGTATTGGGAATTGAACCTGGTGTTTGGTATTGGGAAATGGACCTGGTGCTTGGTATTGGGAATTGAACCTGGTGTTTGGTATAGGGAAATGAACCTGGTGTTTGGTATTGGGAAATGAACCTGGTGTTTGGTATTGGGAATTGAACCTGGTGTTTGGTATTGGAAATTGAACCTGGTGTTTGGTATTGGGAAATAAACCTGGTGTTTGGTATTGGGAAATGAACCTGGTGTTTGGTATTGGGAATTGAACCTGGTGTTTGGTTTTGGGAATTGAACCTGGTGTTTGGTATTGGGAATTGAACCTGGTGTTTGGTATTGGGAATTGAACCTGGTGTTTGGTATTGGGAATTGAACCTGGTGTTTGCTATTGGGAATTGAACCTGGTGTTTGGTATTGGGAAATGAACCTGGTGTTTGGTATTGGGAATTGAACCTGGTGTTTGGTATTGGGAATTGAACCTGGTGTTTGGTATTGGGAATTGATCCTGGTGTTTGCTATTGGGAATTGAACCTGGTGTTTGGTTTTGGGAATTGAACCTGGTGTTTGGTATTGGGAATTGAACCTGGTGTTTGGTATTGGGAAATGAACCTGGTGTTTGGTATTGGGAAATGAACCTGGTGTTTGGTATTGGGAATTGAACCTGGTGTTTGGTATTGGGAAATGAACCTGGTGTTTGGTATTGGGAAATGAACCTGGTGTTTGGTATTGGGAATTGAACCTGGTGTTTGGTATTGGGAATTGAACCTGGTGTTTGGTATTGGGAATTGAACCTGGTGTTTGGTATTGGGAAATGAACCTGGTGTTTGGTATTGGGAATTGAACCTGGTGTTTGGTATTGGGAAATGAACCTGGTGTTTGGTATTGGGAAATGAACCTGGTGTTTGGTATTGGGAATTGAACCTGGTGTTTGATATTGGGAATTGAACCTGGTGTTTGGTATTGGGAAATGAACCTGGTGTTTGGTATTGGGAAATGAACCTGGTGTTTGGTATTGGGAAATGAACCTGGTGTTTGGTATTGGGAATTGAACCTTGTGTTTGGTATTGGGAATTGAACCTGGTGTTTGGTATTGGGAATTGAACCTGGTGTTTGGTATTGGGAAATGAACCTCGTCAGCTGTTACATCTCTCAGTGGGAGAGCATTTTGTCGACAGTGATCATAATTCCATCTCCTTTACAATAGCATTGGAGAGGGATAGGAACAGACAAGTTAGCGAAGCGTTTAAATGGAGTAAGGGAAAGGTGCGGAAGAAATGTGGCGAATGCTCAGCGGATGTTTGTGTGGAGTTCTGCATAGGTACTTTTCAATGAGACAGAGATGTTATGGTCGGGTACAGGAACCGTGGTGTTCAAAGGCTGTAGTGAATCTAGTTGAACGGAACGGTGAGGTACATACACAGGATGTAAATTGTTAGTCAGTTTCCAGGGCAGAGAAGGCAACACTACGGGACCTTTGTTAAGATGAAAGGGGATTCATTTCAAGGGGAGGCGAGGAACAAAGATCTCACACAGAGCTTGATGCTGATGTAGAATGATCAGCCGGAGGGATTGGGAGATGCGGACGCATTCGGGTTGTTTAAAATTGATTTGGTCAGATGTGATGAAACAAGGGCGAGTAAATGCTACCAACTCAGGCAGAATATTCGGTGGGATAAACCAGTTCGGGCAAAGGGCCTGGTTCAGCTTTGTGTGATTCTAACTGTTACTGTGTCTTTGCTGAACCAACCGCTGATTTGTACATTATGCACGTTGAGATCAAAGGCAAAGATGTTGAAACACCAGCTCGCAGACCGTTGCCTGTTTGGTCCTAAAAAGCTGACGCAGTTTCCGAAATTGCGCAGCATCTATCCTGAACATGTCCTCTTCTCGGAAGGTATGAACACGTTGACTGGAAATGTGCATCAGTGGTGGAATGAATTGCAACAGTAGGTTGCTAAGATACAAACCGCAGTTTCGTGTGGGTTTGACTTCCCTCACAGGAGGGGGCGGAAGTGTGGAGCGCGTTGATTAGAGGAGTACTGATCCGACCATGGATTCAAAACTCTCATCACTGTCAACTCCAACGGCAGTTACAGACCAACAAGAGGTGTGCGTGAGGGGCCCTTGCTGGTCCAATGTATTTCCGTGTTTCCCTGTTGGAAACTCTGCAAGCATAAACACCAGTGTGATTCAAGGACAGGGCAGGAATGGAGAGCGTTGCCCAACTGTTAACATAACTGTAAAAGAGGAAGATATGAAATTGAGCTGCAGGATTTCCTCTTGCGAAAGAAACGGGGACAGCTGGCTGCTCAGCTTCAGTAACTTCTCAGTCAGGATGCGGGAATGACGGTGTTAAATGCTGAGCTGCAGCCGATGAACGTCCTGTCATTGGTGCTTGCATTGTCCAGGTGATATTAGGTCACCTCGCACCTAAGCACAGGGTTGTGATTGTGGGAGATTTTAATTTTCCACACATAGACTGGGAAGCCCACACTGTAAAAGGGCTGGATGGTTTGGAGTTTGTAAAATGTGTGCAGGATATATTTTTTTTGCAGCAATACATAGAGGCACCAACTAGAGAAGGGGCAGTGTTGGATCTCCTGTTAGGGAATGAGAAAGGTCAGGTGACGGAAGTATGTGTTGGCGCGCACTTTGGGTCCAGTGATCGCAATGCTATTAATTTCAATATAATTGTGGAGATGGATAAGACTGGACCCAGGGTTGAGATTTTCGATTCGAGAAAGGATAACTTTGAGGAGATGGGAAAGGATTTAGAAGGAATGGATTGGGACAATTTGTTTTATGGGAAGGATAAAATAGAGAAATGGAGGTCATTTAAAGGTGAAATTTTGAGTGTACAGAATCTTTATGTTCCTGTTAGGTTGAAAGGAAAGGTTACAAGTTTGAGAGTACCATGGTTTTCAAGGGATATTGGAAACTTGTTCGTAAAAAAGAGATATCTGCAATAAATACAGGCAGCATGGAGGAAATGAGGCGCTCGAGGAATATAAAGAAAGTAAAATGAATCTTATGAAAGAAATTAGAAAAGCTAAAAGAAGATACGAGGTTGCTTTGGCAAGTAAGGTAAAAATAAATCCGAAGGGTTTCGATAGTTATATTAATAGTAAAAGGATAGTGAGGGATAAAATTGGTCCCTTAGAGAATCAGAGTGGTCAGCTATGTGTGGAGCCGAAAGAGATGGGGGAGATTTTGAACAATTTCTGTTCTTCGGTATTCACTAAGGAGAAGGATATTGAATTGTGTAAGGTAAGGGAAACAAGTAGCGAAGTTATGGAAACTATGACGATTAAAGAGGTGCAAGTATTGGCGCGTTTAAGGGATATAAAAGTGGATAAATCTCCGGATCCTGACAGAATATTCCCTAGGACCTTAAGGGAAGTTAGTGTAGAAATAGCAGGGGCTCTAACAGAAATATTTCAAATGTCATCAGAAAAGGGGATGGTGCCGGAGGATTGGTGTATTGCTCATGTGGTTCCATTGTTTAAAAAGGGTTCTAAGAGTAAACCTAGCAAATATAAGCCTGTCAGTTTGACATCATTGGTGGGTAAAATAATGGAAAGTATTCTTAGGGATGGTATATATAATTCTCTGGATAGACAGGTTCTGAGTAGGAACAGTCAGCATGGATTTGTGCGTGGAAAGTCATGTTGGACAAATCTTATTGAATTTCTTGAAGAGGTTACGAGGAAAGTTGACGAGGGTAAAGCAGTGGATGTTGTCTATATGGACTTCAGAAAGGCATTTGACAAGGTTCCGCACGGAAGATTAGTCAGGAAGGTTCAATCTTTAGGTATTAATATTGAAGTAGTAAAATGGATTCAACAGTGGCTGGAATGGAGATACCAGAGAGTAGTGGTGGATAACTGTTTGTCAGGTTGGAGGCCGGTGAGTGGTGGTGTGCCTCAGGGATCTGTACTGGGTCCAATGTTGTTTGTCATATACATTAATGATCTGGATGATGGGGTGGTAAATTGGATTAGTAAGTATGCAGATGATACTAAGGGAGGTGGGTTTGTGGATAATGAAGCAGGCTTTCAAAACTTGCAGAGAGGTTTAGGCCAGTTAGAAGAGTGGGCTGAACGATGGCAGATGGAGTTTAATGCTGTTAAGTGTGAAGTGCTACATTTTGGTAGGAATAATCCAAATAGGACATACATGGTAAATGGTAGGGCATTGAGGAATGCAGTAGAACAGAGTGATCTAGGAATAATGGTGCATAGTTCCCTGAAGGTGGAATCTCATGTGGATAGGTTAGTGAAGAAAGCTTTTGGTATGCTGGCCTTTATAAATCAGAGCATTGAGTATAGGAGTTGGGATGTAATGTTAAAATTGTACAAGGCATTGGTGAGGCCAAATTTGGAGTATTGTGTACAGTTCTGGTCACCGAATTATAGGAAAGATGTCAACAAAATAGAGAGAGTACAGAGACGATTTACTAGAATGTTACCTGGGTTTCAGCACCCAAGTTACAGGGAAAGGTTGAACAAGTTAGCTCTTTATTCTTTGGAGTGTAGAAGGTTGAGGGGGGACTTGATAGCGGTATTTAAAATTATGAGGGGGATAGATAGAGTTGACGTGGATAGGCTTTTTCCATTGAGAGTAGGGGCAATTCAAACAAGAGGACATGAGTTGAGAGTTAGTGGGCAAAATTTTAAGGGTAACACGAGGGGGAATTTCTTTACTCAGAGAGTGGTATCTGTGTGGAATGAGCTTCCAGTAGAAGTGGTAGAGGCAGGTTCTGTATTGTCATTTAACGTAAAATTGGATAGGTATATGGACAGGAAAGGAATGGAGGGTTATGGGCTGAGTGCAGATCAGTGGGACTAGGTGAGAGTAAGCGTTCGGCACGGACTAGAAGGGCCGAGATCTCCTGTTTCCGTGCTGTAATTGTCTAATGGGTATATGGTAAATATGTTGCTCACCGTAAGTAACGGCTGTAAAACTTTAAACTCTGTGCCGGAATTTAGTTCAACCTGGAATGTAACCTGATATCGAAAGGCATGGGGGATAAGAGCTATGAATGGAGACAATGTTGAGTTGGCGGCATCCAAGTATTGTGGACGTGTTGTAGGTAAAAGCAAGTGAAAAACGATTTGGATTTTAATTGTATTTACAGAGACAGTGAGTGGGGTTGCCGTGGTGACCAATAATTCCACTCCTCTGGAAAACCTCGATACCATCGCACTGAGTTGTGACGCGTCGGGCACTGTTGAGACACGGACATGGTTCAAGGATGACCAACCCATCCGGGAAAACGGCAGAATAATTGCATCTTTCGACAACTCGAAACTGACTATAATCAGTGTGAACGGAAACGATGCAGGGACGTACAAGTGCATCGCCAGCAACTCTTTCAGCAGTGGCGCTGGAGAGACCGACGTGCAGGTTTACTGCGGGTGCACAGGTAAACAACAACATTCATTTTTTATCAGAGAGCATTATAATCAACATATTTCCTTATTTTATAGATGCGCCAAAGGAGGTCAGAATTGTACCGGAGCGTCTAGTTGTTTAAAATATTGTGTTAAATCTGAAATTGCTCTGTCTGTCCCCTGGGGTATTTATGCATGGTACAACGGGAACAATCTCCTGCAGACAGAGCAGGAACTCACCCTTGTGTCAGTGAGGTCGGTTACCGTCGGGAATTATACATGTCGGGTTACTACCGGCGTAACAAAGAGGAACTTTAATCTTACTGTCGAGGTCAGTGTACAGTGGGTAAGGTTTTCAAAGCTTGCAGAGGGATTTGGACCAGTTGGAGGAATGGGCTGAAAAATGGCAGATGGAGTTTAATGCGGACAAGTGTGAGGTATTGCACTTCGGAAGTCAAACCAAGGTAGAACATACAAGGTAAATGGTAGGACACTGAGGAGTGCAGTAGAACAGAGGGATCTGGGAGTACAGATACATAATTCCTTGAAAGTGGCGTCACAAGTAGATAAGGTTGTAAAGAGAGCATTGGCCTTTATACATCAAAGTATTGAGTATGAGAGTTGAATGTAATGGTGAGGTTGTATAAGACATCGGTGAGACCGAATTTGGAAGATTGTGTGCAGTTTTGGTCACCTAATTACAGGAAGGATATTAATAAGGTTGAAAGAGTGCAGAGAAGGTTTACAAGGATGTTGCCGGGACTTGAGAAACTGAGTTACTGAGAAAGGTCGAATAGGTTAGGACTTCATTCCCTGGAGCGTAGGAGAATGAGGGGTGATTTGATAGAGGTGTATGAAATTATGATGGTTATGGATAGAGTTAATGCAAGCAGTCTTTTCCCACTGAGGCCAGGGGAGAGGTCATGGGTTAAGGGTGAAGGGGGAAAAGTTTAAAGGGAACATTAGGGGCGGCTTGTTCACGCAGAGAGCGGTGGGAGTGTGGAACGAGCTGTCAGATGAAGTGGTGAATGCGAGCTCACTTTTGACATGTAAGAAAATCTTGGACAGGTATATGGGTGAGAGGGGTTTGGAGGGATGTGGCCCAGGTGCAGGTCAGTGGGACTAGGCAGAAAAATGGTTCGGCACAGCCAAGAAGGGCCGAAAGTCCTGTTTCTGTGCTGTGATGTTCTATGGTTCCATGGTTACCGCACAAGCTTTATTCCCGTTTGAGAAAACCGTTGTTAGAATCACAAGCAGGTTAAAATCCATTTGACACTGAAAAAGACGGGTTTGCGCAATGTATGATAAATATTTGTTTTTGTGTGTGTGTGTGTTAGCCCCAGAAACAGGCGACAATTTCACCCTGGGCGCTGGCGCGATCGTGGGCATTGTACTGGGTTCTCTTGCCGGAGGTCTGATCGGCGGAGTCTGCGCATGGTTGTTCGCACGGAAAATTGGCGGGTAAATGCCCTTTTCTCCGAATATTGCTTCTTCTTCTTCTTCTTCTTCTTCTTCTTCTTCTTCTTCTTCTTCTTCTTCTTCTTCTTCTTCTTCTTCTTCTTCTTCTTCTTCTTCTTCTTCTTCTTCTTCTTCTTCTTCTTCTTCTTCTTCTTCTTCTTCTTCTTCTTCTTCTTCTTCTTCTTCTTCTTCTTCTTCTTCTTCTTCTTCTTCTTCTTCTTCTTCTTCTTCTTCTTCTTCTTCTTCTTCTTCTTGTTATTGCAGGAGATCTTTGTTTTGCAGAATTGGGATATTGGAAGGTTTAACGGGAACTGGTGACCGAAGCAAGTTACACAAGCCGGAGCTGGAGGAAACTGGCGAGTCGGGCATTACTGGTGGGGGAACATGAACCGACGGCCTTTGTGGAAGGAGATTGTTGCTCGGTAGTGACAGGAAAGAGGGGCAACAAAGTGGTAGGGGGGCGGTTGGAGCAAGAGCTGACAGGCTCGATGGATCGACAGGGGAGTGAGGTGACGGACAGGTCATGATGCGAGTGAGTGGGAATCGTGGGAAATGCCGAGTGGTGAGAACAGGTGTGATGGTGGCTGGTCGATTCAGAGAAGAGTGGAACAGGACCGTGTTGACCGGAGGAAAGAATAGAGAATCTGATGCTCTCAGATTCGATGGTCAGATGATTGGCGTTAATAGTCCAGCCGCAGATGCAGATAATAGATGCTGATGTTTGACGGCTGCTTGTGAAGTTGCAGGAACAACGTAATGGACGATAACAGTATTCAACCAAAAGGACAGAATGGACTGACTCCCTTTCGGCCACGTTGGGGAAATCTGCAGTGATTGTCCAGGACGAATTAATCGAAAGAATCTGGCATTGTAGCGGATGACTGGAACACGGCAAATGTTACTCTGCTGTTTAAGAAGGGTGGGAGGCAGCAGAAAGGAGACTATAGACATGTTAGACTGACATCAGTGGCTGGTGAGTTGCTGGAATCGGTTGTTAGGGATCAGATTACAGAGTACCGGGTAGCACTTGACAAGCCAGTGTGGATTTCTGGCCGGACAAACCTACTGTAATTCTTTGAGGAAATTACAAGCAGGTTAGATAAGGAACTGCAATAGACGTGGTGTACTTGGATTTTCAGAAGGCCTTTGACAAGGTGCCGCACCAAGTTAAGAGCCAATGGAATGACAGGGAAGTTACTAGTGTGGGTGGAGCATTTGCTGCTCGGCAGAAAACAGAGAGTGGGAATAAAGGGATCCTACTCTGACCGGCTGCTGATTACTGGTGGAGATCCACGGGGCTCGGTGCTGGGACCGCTGCTTTTTACGATGTATGTCAATGATGTGGGCTAAGGGATTAATAGATTTGCGGCTGAGTTTACCCTTTATACAAAGATAGGTGGATGAACCGGTAGCGTTCAGGAAACAGAGAGCCTGCAGAGAGAGCTAAATAGTTTAGGGGAATGGGCAAAGAAGCGGCAAATGAAATACGATGTGGGGAAGTGTACGGTCATGCACTTTGGTGGAAGAAATAAACGGGCAGACTATTATTTAGATGGCGACAGAATTAAAAATGTAGTGATGCAAATGAACTTGGGAGTCCTTGTGCAAGATACCCTAAAGGTTAACCTCCAGGTTGAGTCGGTTGTGAAGAAGGTGAATGCAATGTTTGTATTCATTTCTAGCAGTATAGAATATAAGAGCAGGGATGTGATGTTGAGGCTCTATAAGACACTCGTGAGATCACACTGGGAGCATTGTCTGCAGTCTTGGGCTCCTTATTTTTATAAAAGGTGTACTGACACTGGAGAGGGTTCAGAAAGGATTCACGAGAATGATTCTAGGAATGAAAGGGTTACCGTTTGAGGGAGGTCTGGGTTGTATTCCCTGGAGTTCAGGAGAATGAGGGTGGATCTCATAGAAACATTCCGAATGTTGAAAGGCCTGAACAGATTAGATATGGCAAAGTTATTTCCCATGGTAGGGAAGTCTAGGACAAGAGGGCACGACTTCAAGATTAAGCCCCTCCGTTTAGAACTGGGATGCGGATAAATTATTTTCATCAGAGGGGGGTAAATCTGTGGAATTTGTTGCCACGAGCGGCTGTGGAGGCCAAGTCATTGAGTGCATTTAAGGCAGAGATGGATAGGTTCTTGATTAGCCAGGGCATCAAAGGGTATGGGGTGAAAGCAGAGGACAGGGGACGACTGGAAGAATTGGGTCAGCCCAGGTTTAAATTGCGGAACAGACTTGCTGAGCCGAATGGCCCACTTCTGCTCCTATATCTTATGGTCTTACAGTCTTTCGGTGGGATGAACGAGGATGAAAGATATTGATAAAGGACAGTGTTGTAAACGGGAACAGGATCGGGGAACAAGAGTTTATCTTCCCAAGGACATGTTAAATTGATCAGCAGGTCCGGAATTATCCCACAGATCAGGGGTCACCTGTGGTCAGAATCAGCATTGAGCTTTCCCCCTGAAATGGGAACATTTGTCTGAAAGACACTTTCCCCTGGAAAACTGTGATCCAATTGGCCAAAACAATTATTTCTCTGTTAAACCCATTGTGGTCACTGTTGTTGAGATCGAGTAGGCCTGGAATCGGGCATTCGATAACCGGGACAGTATCAAGGAGTAACTGGGGAGAATGCAATGGAATGATTGGAGCCGTTCTCATTCTGTGTATCAGTGCAGAAAAGTCAACTCCTCTGGAATTCATGTTTTGAACATTGTCTCTGTTCATTCAGGATCAAAGATCCCCCACAATCCCAATACGACACCAGCATCGATTCCGGACGAAACAGTGAGTGAACTGCATTTCAACTGTTCTGTTACTGGGCCCCTGGAATTATTAACATTTCATTTAAATATGGGAGTTCCTAGTGCACAGAATCAGCAGGCTTTCATCCGAGCGAATGGTCACGAATAATGCTGCTTGGGTTGTTGGGTTGTCCAATTAAATTAGACACTTTCAACTCAGGATTACAATATCATTGGAGGGGCGGTATGATATTTTCCTTTCTGTATCTGACCTAAATTATTGGTCGTCTATACAGGGGATTACCTGTTTCTGGCGTTTGTGGGAATATAGTTCATGTTATCGCTGGCATTTTGTTTTGTGGCCGGATTGACATCCGCTGTATTAACAACGGCCCATGATGCTCTTCACCGCTGTGACGTATCTGTATTGTTCCCGCAGGCACCTTGGATACAAACACCGTGAACGCATCGGGAACCTATGAAAATTTCTCAAGGAAGGAACAGGTTGGATCTTATAGACAATAGACAATAGGAGCACAAGCAGACCATTCGGCCCTTCGAGCCTGCACCGCCATTCTGAGATCATGGCTGATCATCTACTATCAATACCCGGTTCCTGCCTTGTCCCCATATCCCTTGATTCCCCTATCCATAAGATACCTATCTGGCTTCTTCTTGAAAGCAACCAGAGAATTGGCCTCCACTGCCTTCCAAGGCAGTGCATTCCAGACCCCCACAACTCTCTGGGAGAAGAAGTTTTTCCTTAACTCTGTCCGAAATGACCTACCCCTTATTCTCAAACCATGCCCTCTGGTACTGGACTCTCCCAGCATCTGGAACATATTTCCTGCCTCTATCTTGTCCAATCCCTTAATAATCTTATATGTTGCAATCAGATCCCCTCTCAGTCTCCTTAATTCCAGCGTGTACAAGCCCAGTCTCTCTAACCTCTCTGCGTAAGACAGTCCGGACATCCCAGGAATTAACCTTGTGAATCTACGCTGCACTTCCTCTACAGCCAGGATGTCCTTCCTTAACCCTGGAGACCAAAACTGTACACAATACTCCAGGTGTGGTCTCACCAGGACCCTGTACAACTGCAAAAGGATTTCCTTGCTCTTGTACTCAATTCCCTTTGTAATAAAGGCCAACATTTCATTAGCCTTCTTTATTGCCTGCTGCACTTGCTCATTCACCTTCAGTGACTGATGAACAAGGACTCCTAGATCTCTTTGTACTTCTCCCTTACCTAACTCTACACCGTTCAGATAATAATCTGCCTTCCTGTTCTTACTCCCAAAGTGGATAACCTCACACTTATTCACATTAAACATCATCTGCGAATAAGTGTGAGGTTATCCACTTTGGGAGTAAGTGATCTTTGTATTATGTTCATGATCTCAGTCATTGTTTGAAAGATGAGAAGATAAGTAATGTGATGGGTCGCGTCCGAGCAGCAATGAATGTGACGATTGATACCCTCGGGGTTTACATGTGGGGAGACAGAATACAATTGTTCAGCGCAAGGTTAAACGTCACAATAGACATCTTCAATTTCTCTTTTCAGGGCGCAAGGAACAATGCAGAAGATGAAAACTCCACTTACACGGTGAGGGAATTATTTGCGTCAGTCCCTTTTAGATGTGATTGTTTCCACCTCACACAGTAAGAAACAGACCCTGAGGTGAGGCATTCGACAGCGAGAATGACGTCGAAGAGGCAGCAATCGGGGCCGCAGAAATGGCGGATGAACTCATGAAGTATCATGTGTTAGTCTGGACTGTGGAGCACAGCCTGATCCCTCTGTCCCACGGTATTTCCGAGCCGATCTGTTACATGTGTTCAAGTCCTTTTCGGTGTTCTTCCAATTCTCCTCTATCACAGACTGTTTGTTATGAACTTTTGCTAATCACAATGATTTACTTCCGTTTAACAGGGACTGGTTCTGGGCGATCGATCTGTTTACGGTGATCTGAAGAGGTAAGTCAGCAGAACTTGAGGCTGTCGATGCAAAATGTGACTTGCAAAGGGAACATGTCCATTATTGCCAAGCCGATGAGTTGAGCAGAGCCCCGGCTGTGCGTGATTCCAAGTTACCCAGTGAGTAACAGATGAGAGACATGTAACACTGTGGGACTGGGGTCTGGCGGCGACGGGCAGCAAGTCATTGTTATTCAGAGGAATAATTGTCCTGGGCCTGTGGGTTGCGAAACAGATAAATTGTCTGCAAATTCTCATTGACACGATGTCTGACACCGAGTAAGGAAATCTCGCCCGTATTTGGTCTCACCAACTTTATTTCCTTCCGGTTGCTAAGGGAGCCAACATGAATTGTTTGTTTATTTCCTCAGATGACGTCACTGGTGAACAGAAGAGGGCGGTTGGCCGAAAATTCACACATGAGAAGGACAACCATCGTGGAAAAAAGCTACCGTTCAAAACGTCTCTCACTTTTTATATACAACCGTTATCCGTGTCTCCGTCATATCTCTCTCTCGACAGTCACATCTTCACTCCGAGACATCATTGAAGGGTGTGACTCATTTTTTTTTTATCGCAGCGGCTTAGTTCTCTCACTTCAACCCGGACTCCTCCAGCCCATGATAGGCAGCCTCACGCTTTCACCAACCTTTGCCCTCTCAACTTTGCTCTGCGTTACGATCTCAATAATCTCATCGTCCACATTATCGGCGGTTCCGTTTCTAAAGACGTGTTTCGCTAGGATCTGAAACATAGCAGTGTGTGACCCTCAATCTTCAGACTAGCCTCGATTTTCTCTTGTCCGGGAGACTGGTGCAGCGGCTGAAACGGTCACGTGACAATAATTCCAATGATTCCGTCCTTCCCGTCCCGGCTCTTCGTATCAGCAAGTTATAAGAATTAGCTCACTGAATACAGAGCGGTATGATGTGAGTATCGTCTTATCCAGCAACCAGATTTTTATCCGTGACATCCAGCCCTATTTGTTTTGGGATCATTCTCCAAGGTTAAAAGTTTCAAAGGTACAATCTAATGTCAGAAAATTGTGTACAATATACATCCTGAATTTTTTTTTCTTCGCAACCATCCATGAAAAAAGGAGTGGCCCTAAAAATGAAGAAGAGTTTAATGTTAGAACTCCAAATTCTCCCCCAGCAACCCCTTCCCGCGCGTAAGCGGCAGCGAGCAACAATCCCTTCCCCCACTCCCCAACACACCCGCCATAGCACACACCCTGTCCGAATGCTCTCCACGGTACATCCGAGGACGTTTTCCAGTGTTTTAGGTGACAAACCAAATGTCCTCAAACTCCTCATGAAATACTGCCGCATCAATGTGTTGGGACCAGGTCAGATCCGCAGACATCTTGACGCACAGGAACTTGAACTGATCCCTCTGTGTGACTCGGCTCCTGGTCCCTCGTCCCTCCTGCCCTCTCTGAAGTCGGCAATCAGCACTTTTGGTCTCACGGACAATGACGGTAGGGTTGCTGCTGTGACACCTCCCAACCAGCTGATCCATCTCGCTCCTGTGCGCCCTCTCACCTACATCCGAGATTCTGCCAACAATAGCTGTACCATCAGCAAATATAAATGGCAACTGAGCCGTGCTTAGCCGCAAGTGATGGGTGTAGAGAGAGGAGAGCAGTGGGCTGAGCACACACCCCTGTGATGCGCCAGGGTTTACTGCCGGTGAGGGGCAGATGGACCGCCGAATC
The DNA here is from genome assembly GCF_048418815.1 of Hemitrygon akajei. NCBI lineage: Eukaryota > Metazoa > Chordata > Chondrichthyes > Myliobatiformes > Dasyatidae > Hemitrygon > Hemitrygon akajei. The sequence goes on from NW_027331962.1 coordinate 3,860,896, forward strand.
CGGAGGACCGGTGGACTACTCTTCGTCCGGCCGCTACCCTGTGACACGTGTGGAATGGCTGACCCTACCAGGAGCAGGAGACAAGGCCCTGACTCCAGCGACGTAACCCCCCCCCCCGTCTCAATGGGGGGTTGTGGTCCTCTCGGAGGGTCTTTGATGATGTTGTCTGCTTCACCGAGGCAGCAGGAATTGTAATACCACAACACCGTAAGATCCAGGAGCAGAATTCGGCCATTGGGCCCATCGAGTCCGTTCCGCCATTTCATCCATCACGGCTGATCCATTTTCCCTCTCATCCCCAGCCTCCTGCCCTCTCCCCGTATCGCTTCATGCCCTGACCATGTCGGCTGCCTGCTCCCACTGAACGAGCCGGTGTCGCCGCGGGAATCTTTCCCGTGTATTTTGCTGCGTTGGTTTTACCCGCTACCTTCACAAGCCTTCCAGGCCCTGCTGCAGTGAAGCATCCCCACGGCGTGACGCAGCCACCACCGTGCTTCACCGTAGGGATGTTGTGTTTTTGATTATATGTCTTGTTTGGCTTACGCCAAGCGTAGGATTTTGTCTGATGGCCAAGAAGGCTTATTCTGGTTTCATCAGATCAGAGAAACATCTTCCAGCTGACATCAGAGTTTCCCACATGCCTTCTGGCAATCTCTAGCCGAGATTCCATGTGGGTTTTTGTCAGCAGCGGCTTTCTCTTTGCCAGTCTCCCATAAAGCTGCGACCGGTGAGGCACCCGGGCAACCGTTGTTGTACGCCCAGTCTCTCCCATCCCGGATACCGGAGCTTGTAACTCCTCCAGAGTTGTCATGGGTCTCTTGGTGGCCCCTCTCACTCGTCCCCCTCTGGCATGGTCACTCAGTGTTTGCGAGCAGCCTGCTCTAAGCAGATTTACAGCCGTGCCATATTCTTTCCATTTCTTAATGATTGACTTCATTGTTCTTCAAGAGGTATTCAGTGACCTGGACGTTTTCATGCTTCAATCTCCTGACTGGTGATCTTCAATCACCTTTTCGAGGTGTTGCTCGGAGTGTTCTTTTGTGTTCATGGTGGAGTTTTTGCCGGGATCCTGATCAACAGCAGCCGGACTTTCCAGATACAGATACAATTGATTTTACTAGAATCAATTGAAACACTTTTCACTGAACAGGCTGATCTCAAATTAACTCATCATGTGACTTCAAAAACCAATTGGCTGCACTTGTGATGATTCGGTGGTGGGAAAGTACTGAATATTTATGAAATCAATTATATTGTGTTTTATATTGGTAATTAATTCAGATCACTTTGCAGAGTTTTGTTTTCACTTTGATACGAAAGAGTCTTTTTCTGTTGATTTGTATCATTACAGATGAGTTCAATCCGCTGTGATTGAACGTTGTACAGCAATAAAACATGAAACTCCTCCAAGGCGGGTAAATTCTTTTTACAGACACTGCTGTTCGTCAATTTTACATTTTTTTTCTCATCAGATAGAATTAAACCTGTAGCAATTCGTTGTCAAAGGCACATCGTGCCTTACAAGCCTGATCTTTTTTTTGAAGATGTAACTAAACACATTGATGAAGGAAGAACAGTAGATGTAGTATTTCACTAAGGCATTTGATAAGGTACCACTTGCAAGGCCTATTGAGAACGTAAGGGTGCATGGGAACCAAGGGGACATTGCTTTGTGGCTCCAGAACTGGCTGACCCACAGAAGACAAAGAGAGGTTGTGGACGGGTCATATTCTGCATGGAGGTCGGTGATTTTTAGCCACCACCTGGATGAGGAAGTAGAGGGATGGGTGAGTAAATTTTCTGATGACACCTTTAATAGGTTGAGGGTGTTGTGCATAGTGTGGAGGGCTGTCAGAGGTTACAGCGGGACATTACTAGGATGCCAAACTGGGCTGAGAAGTGGCAGGTGGATTCAACCCAGATATGTGTGAGGTGGTTCATTTTCGTAGGTCAAATATGATGGCAGAATATAGTATTACTGGTAAGACTCTTGGCAGTGTGGAGGATCAGAGGGATATTGGCTTTCGAGCCCATAGGACACTCAAAGTATTTTGACTCTGTGGGTAAGAAGGCATACGGTGAATTGGCCTTCATCAATCGTGGGACTGAGTTTAGGAGCCGAGAGGTAATATTGCAGCTATATAGGACCCTTCAACCGTCTCAGGTTTCTTCCACCGTCTGAGGAGAATGAAGCACCCCACAGCGGATATGTACAGACCAGGTAAAATCCTCGGTGATGTTTACATCAACAGTGGTGAGCATGTCTCCATTCCTCCTGTAGTTCACAGCCAGCTTCTTCCCTTCTGCGACATTGAGGAAGAGGTTGTTTTAGTAACATAGAGACATAGAAAACCTACAGCACAATATATAAGGATGTAATGTTTCCTGAAATATCCGAGTGAGAGAAACTCCCTCAGACCCACGGTTTTAATCACTTTGTTCATCAATCTGTCTGTTTGTGTTCAGAATTGTGGGGAATAAACTGGGAGATTCAGGAGTGAAACTGGTGTCTGCGGCTCTGAGGAACCCGGAGTGTAAAATACAGAGACTGTGGTAAGTACCAGACTGTGGGAGATTGTGTTTACAGTCACTGGGTGTCTGACACTGAACATGAATGTGATCAGTAATTGTGTTACTGATAAACACTGGGGATTTGTACCGTCTCCTGTCTCTCTGTGTCGATAAGCCTCACTTTCCCTCATCTCCAGTCTGACCGATGTCGGTCTCACAGATTCTGGTGCCGAGGATCTCGTCTCCGCTCTCAGTACAAGCCCATCACTAACGGGGCTGAACCTGCGATTAAACTCTCTGACAGACCGATCTGTCCCCGCTCTCCGCCGCCTCATACTGACCCTCCCGAGTCTGAAGTGGATCGAGTGAGTGTTTGTGTTAATGTTCAATGTGATAAAATATCAGCGGATCCGCGGGTTTTCTGGTGATATTTGTCTGTGAGTGTTGTTGATACATTAACCCCGGTCCCCTGTTACTGAGACTGTTGTGTAATCTGTTTATTTCATCTTTGTTCTTCCATCTGTTTCAGACTGACGAGTAATCAATTCAGTGAGACTGGGAAGGAGGAACTGAGGTCTTGGCCGAATACCGGAGGTGGAGGTCATGTGAAACTGTGAACGTCTGAATGTGTGAAAAATCCCCACCCACGGGACCGGGACATTTTGGCCGACTTGATGGCATCCCCTTTAATGGCCGTCTTCCCCTTTAAGGGCCACGCTTCAGGTTTAATTCGTAACTGTTGAAACGACGCCGGCTCCAGCCGAGTCCTCTGTGATGTCAGAGGTGGCCCTGCACCCACGTGACTCCGCCGCCTGTCCGGTGACGCTGCATCCGCCGTGCTGTTTGCTCCAGGTCGATCTGGCGGAATTTCCCAGACAGAAGGAGCCCGGGGAGGGGAGGTGGGGGGGCACGGTGCTCAGACCGGGTGGTGCGATTAGCCGGGGAGAGAATCTTTGGGCAGAGGACGGTGTATTCGACAATCTGGCCAATTTAAGGATTCAATCGGTCACTCGTTGTCGCCGGTCAGTTAATTGTGTGTGACTGTGGGGGAATCGGGGACAGCTTATTCATTCCCGCGCGTCCCCCACTCTCCTTGCCCGCCTCATCCAAGCGCTTCTGTGCGTCGACCCTTCGCTTTCATCACGATCCCTCCATTTCCCACCTAAACATCTCTAAAATTCCCTACTGCATCTGTCTCAACCGACATCCCCTGCAGTGAATCCGAGGCACCCACCGCAGTCTGTGTTGGCAAAATACACAAACTCTCGCATCTCCTTTGAATTATTCCATTTTATCTTAAATTTCTGGCCCCTGCTATTTGACATTGCAAAAATATACCCCCCGTCCACTCTAGGTATGCCGAATAACCCTCTATTAGATCAACCGACAGCCTCCTAGTTTGCCCTAAGCTCTCGGTATAGCAAATGCATTTGATCCAAGGCTGTATCCTGCTAAATTTCTTCTGCATCCCCTCCAAAGTCGCGACATCCTTCTTGCATCTTCTCCTTTCGCAGCCGGGCTTGGGATCGTCCATGACGGAACTGTTTAAAATCAGCTCCTGAACAGCAACGGCGCCTGGGCCCTCAGATGAGAAGTCCAGTGTTCCGCGGTGTGAGCTCGCCCATCTCTGCAAAAACAACGGACTCGAGCGCCACCCACTGGCCGAACAACTTCCTCCTCTCTCCTCCTTTCAGCTTTCCTTTCTTCCTCCTCTCTCCTCCTTTCTTCTTTCCTTTCTTCCTCCTCTCTCCTCCTTTTTTCTTTCCTTTCTTCCTCCTCTCTCCTCCTTTCAGCTTCCTCTTTTCGCCTCTCAGCATCCTCTCTTCGCCCTGCAGCTTCTCTCTCCGCTTCCAGCTGCCTCATCCGAAGTTCATGTTGCCTCTTCTTCTCCTTCTCAGCCAACCTTAATGTTTCCATCTCTAACTGAACCTCCCCCTCGGCTGATTTCCTCTCAGGGAACAGGTCCAATACATCTGGTGTGAACACACCCTTGGTTACATAATGCACAGTTATTTCTCTCTGTATATCCACCTTTCTCATCGACGATTTCACCTCTGGGAGATCTAATCGCTTCGCAACAATCACCAATTCAGCCTTCCCGGCAACCTCTAATGCCCCCGCAGTCGGGTCTTTTAAAAAAAATTGACAATGTCCATCTCTGCTGGTTTCCCGTCTGGTTAATCTCACAACCAGATCGGATAAAGGACTTTCATCCTGATTCACTGGCCTCTTAATTTGGTAATCAAATCTCGAGACGAGGCCCCAATTTGTTACGTACCCCGTAACTTGGAGGCTGAAGAGCCTGTACTGTGCTGTAGTGTTCTATGGTTCTATGTTGAAAAGTTGTTGTTTCTTTCTGATGTGCATTAATAATACGGCTGCTGGGTTAGCCAAAGAGAAAAGACATTGCGTCCAGTGCAAGCTCCATTTTCAGATTTCCTGTCCATTTCACCCAAAATATCACTCATGTGTCCCTAAAGTTTGGGACTAGTCCACAAACAGTGGGTGAAAGTTCCAGTATTTACTTTACATTCAGAATACATTGGAGAAACTCCCGTTTCAAATTTCGAGAGACGCTCTGGAGTCAGATGGCCTCTATGCAGATTTTTGAGTTGGAATTATTCGGCTCTATTACGAACTGAAATTTTCTTTGCATTATAACAGATATCTTCCCATGTTTCAGCTGTAAATTCTACTCCCAGCTCTTCCTCCCACACCCTTCCCAGCTGCTCAGCCTCTCCACAAGAACATTCCCTCAGGATGCTGTATAAAGTACTAATGGAGACTTCACCCTTAGAACAAAACACCCGCTTTTCTGTGTCAGAACTGTAGAAATCAGTTAACAATGATGGTTTTTTTTTCTCTGTATTTCATCACTTATCTGAAGGAAACGAAAGGGATCCTTCCTGGGAATGTTAAATTTCTGTACTATTGGTCTAAAATACATCATGGTTCCTTCATCAAACAAATCTACCAGATGGTAAATACCCTTAGAAACCCAAAGTTGAAATCCATACTCCATTATGCCAGGCTGAAAATGTGGACGGCCGGTTATTGGAGTGAAGGGTGATATTTTCGCTGCTTTGTCCTCAGTTTGTCGCGCCGCCCTCTGAACCTTGACTATATTAATTATTACTGGATTGCGACAATATTCCTTAACTAATTTCATATTACAGTATTGAGGAAAAGCAAATGAGAGGACATTTTGCTTTTGAAGCTTCAATGTCGAGCCAGATTGAGGAGGGGTCCCAGTCAACCACATAAGATAAAAAGGGACTAAATTGATACTTTTTGAAAACTTCGCTGGTTGGCTGCCTTCTCAGGTAGACCGGTGATCCGAATGTTCTTCCTCCTACCTCTGTTCTGAAGATCATCGATATGGTTGTACAGGCGTTGAAGTTGCTTTTCCAGCGCCCGGATGTGGCTTTGGGCTCGGTCAGCTGCAGTCCCTACCGCGGAGACTCGGCCCTCGGCCTCGGTCGTTCTTGTATCAAGATTCTTAACTCCAATGTGTGGTTCTGGAGTGTTAGAGAGAGTGGACCCAGCTTCTCGTCCATCACTTTGACTACGTTCTCCGTAACTTCCTGAGCTACTTGAGGAAAATCAGGGTCCAACGTGTTAGCCCAGCTAGCTCCTTAGCTCAGGGCCAGCGCTCTGTGCAGTCCATACTGACCGCCATTTTAACTTTCCGGTGGCATTGTGTTGAAGCAGCTCAAAAGTAAAAACTCATCGATGTTCATGTTGTTAAATCCGACACTTGGGCATTAAAAACCATTGAAACGGATAGGTTTACATGCGAAATCATCAGAGTTACGGTGCTGAGCTCAGCAAAGCAGACTTCTCACTGCGCCGCCATCTTGAAAAGCCCCCGCATGCCTTCTTCACCACAGGGTCAACCTGGGCAGCAGATTTGAGTGACCTCTGGTGCTGCAGATACTAACGTTGTTCTCTCTCCTGCCACCACCGCCGATCTTCATCCTCTTCCTCGGTCCTGATCACCACCGCTTCTTTCTCTCTTCCATCGTGTGTGAACCCGACATGATGCAGGACCACAGCCTATTTTGTAATGATAAGCCGCAGCATCTGAATGAACGATATTATATTATAATTAATTCAGAACGACACAACCTGGCAGAGGTATGCTAATAGGAACAGGATGAAATGGCCGCTTGCCCGCTCTAACCTTGCCCCGCCAGTCACTAATCAGCTCCAGAACTCATCTTCTGTCTCCATTTGCCTGACACTGAATCCCCTAACTTTCAAACATTTATCTCCTCCCTATCTTCGAATCGCTACAATCATGGAGGAGGTGCGGGGGCATGGAGACGGCAGGCACGCAGTGAACATTTCGTGAACAGCTTCCTCCCCTCCGCCAGATGAGTTCAGACCGGACAATGAATCCATTAACGCAATCCCCTCACTATGTTTTCACTCGTCCTGCAGGTGTCACAAGCTCGTCCCGAGCTCAGTACAACCAACCCCTCATTCTGAGATGAACAACGGGACCTCATCTCACAAGTGTCAGCCTCTGATGTGTTCAGTCCCGTTTCGTCAGATTACAGATCCTGCCCGAAACCTTGCTTCATACCGACACTTCCCACAACATCTGATGTCGGAAGTATCAGAAAAAAGGAAATCCCGGAATACACTCAGGCTGTCGAGCAGCCTCCGTGGATAAGGAACGGTTAAGATTTCAAGTCGAAGATGCTCTGTCAGAACTGCTGCACGAGTCCCATCGGCCCCATTTCCCTCTCTCTCCGGTGAAGGTTCAATTAATACTTCATTGTTTCCCCACCTCCCAGTCCTGCATTGTAATGTCGACTTCTGGTTTTCCCTTCACAGATGATTCCCGACCTGCTCACTGTCTCCATCAGATTCTGTTTCTGCCCCCTAATGTTATGTGACTTATCCCCCGGGTAACTGGCTCCAAGATTAGTTCGTTCAGTATGTACAACGGCTGTATTTTATTCACAAAGGGGTTGTTTCCATAACTTCGTGAAATCAGGTTTGCACTGCTCGGGGATCTGTATTGTGAGAAACGCATCGACTTCTCAAAACGTCAGGAGTTTCACTCGACAATACGTCGTGACGTCAACTGAAGCTGCTACTGTGAAGAACGGCTGAGCGATCCTGCTGACAGGCCTGGGCACAGTATGTCCCTCGGGTACTGAAGCAGATAAGCCGACATGGCTCTCCGTAATTTTAACCGAATAGGTCTGCCTGCTCTTTAGTTCTCCATGCTCTGGGAAACATGAAATACTGTTCGCCGTAGGCTTAAATTATGATATTAAATTTCCGGCAAATTGACTTCTGAATAAATCACTCCAGACCTTCCATGATATCTACAACTCTGCTGCATATTCACAATATCTTTTTTTTATACTTCTTGTGACCGAAGTCTACAGAAGAGCACAGCGTGAAAATTACAAAATTGCAAAATAAAATTACTTAGATGTTTACGTTTAAGTGATCTTTACAGAAAGTCTGCTGTGTTTCCAAGTATAATTTCCACTTATTTAGCAACGTTGATAAATGACTCGATGGTGTCGTCCTGTTGTGTCTGCTGGTCATTTGCTCCCTTGCAAATATGGTCAGTATTGGGAACTGACTGGACAGAACAAGTTAATTTCAGACTTGTGACAGTATTTTGAAAACAAAACCCTGCGGCTGAATCCTGATGCTGTCTGACCCATCTACAACAGAAATAGAGATTGTATGCTGTTTCTGTGATCGGTAATATTGAATGTAAACTAATGTAATGAGCTACCTGCGTACCTACAATTAACTTGCAGGTAGATCTCTGCACTGTCGCTGTTGCAATGAATATTGACAGCACGTCTATAATTTCCTGTGGCATTTCTGTTCAGACGGGTTATGTTCAGACTCGGTTTTCTGAAAATCGAGATATTGATGTTAGATGTCTTGTAATGATGTTTTATCTGAATTGCACCCTTAACGTCACAGGTGTATACAACTTTATCGCTGTTTTTTATCTAAGAGTGTAATAGTTGATGTTTACATTGACACGAGACACGGGCTCTGCCAATAGAACTGAAAGAGGAATGGAATCACTCCTTTCTACTGCAGTCCAATCACACCAGCTGGGCTCGGTAGACCCAATTTGTATCCTGTCCAACATATTAGCCTGAATGGCAAACGAATTGGAGTTTATAAAAAGGAGTTCCCGGATATAATTCTACGGAATCATGGAGAGGATACGTTTCATTTTGTCCGCCTCTTTTTTTTCACGGGCTACTCAATTTAGTTTGCATAAATTGGTTCGTTCAGTTTGTGCAGTGGCTGAATTTCATTCACAATGTGATCGATTCCTTAACGTCGTGAAGTCACGTCGGCGCTGCACGAAGGTCTGAACTCTGAGAAAGAGATCTGCTTCTGAAAACTTCAAGAGCTTCATTTCACAGTCAGCGGCGATTCCAAATGAAGCTGCCAGTGTGAAGAGAAGCGATGGGCAAATCCTGCTTACAAACATGGGCACAGAATGTCCCTCTGTGACAGAGGCAGATAAACCGGCACAGTTCTCCATTATTTTAAATGAAGGGTTAAAATGTTTTGGCAAGCATGGGACGTTATTCGTTGTAGACTTAAATGAACATCTGTGGAAATTTTACATAAATAAATCCCGGAACTTGACTTACAATTAAAAAGCCCTGAAGGACCTCTAGTATATCTGTTACTCTGCTCCACCTTCACTATCCCTGATAAACAGTTTTTTTCTTTAATATGACGAATAAAGTAGATAGAATAGAGCTGCAAAATAAAATTGCTCAGAAGTTGAAGCGGTGGTTGGAAGTTGAATATTGACGGAAACTTTCACTTGCCCTGCACTGTAATGTTTACAGAAAAGCCGCTGTGTTTCATGGTTACTTTGATCTCAATCTGACAAGTATAATTTCTACGGTCAACGTTGTTTACCGACTCGGTGGGGTTGTCCTGGCCTGTCTGCACATAGGTTATCCCATTGCGCCATCTATTGTCAGCAGTGGGAACTGACTGGGCAGAACAAGATAATTTCAGGCTTGTAACGACATCTGTAACAGGTGGACCCTGAAGCTGAATCATGAAGTTGTCTGGTCCATCTTCAAAGGAAATCGATATGGTATGCTGTTTCTGTAATCAGTAATACTGAAGGTAATTTGATGTAATGAGCCATCTGCAAACTTACAGTTAACATGCAGGTAGATCTCAGCTCTGTCACTACTGAACTCATTGTTTATCGTACATTTATATTTTCCCCTGTCATTTCTGTGAACACGGGTTATGTTCAGATTAGAATTTTCTGAATACTGAGACCTCCTTTCATTATCCTGAATGGGTTTGTTATCATTTGTCCATGTTCATCTTTGAAGAATTCTCTTGTTCGTCACAAGTGACTTCAACTTTTTTTCGATGACCGAAGGCTCTGCTCCTGCACTGTCCTGCTCTATGTGTGATATTAAATTGTTTTCACCCGAGGGAGAGTCACGAGCAAAGTGACGTAATCATCAGATAAATGTTCGGCCTTTGAGAAACCAGCGGTCCATGCGCCAGTAATCAGCAGAGGATCAGAGGTGGAGAGGGTCAGTAACTTTAAATTTCTGGGTACGACTCTCTCCGAGAACCAGTCCTGGAGCCCCCGTATAAATATCATTGCGAGGAAAGCACGCCAACACTTTTAAACCCGCAGGAGTCTGCCGGGTTTCGGCATCTCATCAAGTACCTCGGCAAACCGCTGCAGATATGTCGAGTGAAGTGTAATGACGGCCTGCAGTAAGATGTCGTCTGGGAAGAAGAGGCACAACTGCACACTGTGATAACTGACTCCGGTGGCAATACAGTGACGGCGGTACTTCCATTGGCAAAGTTGAAAGAGCAACAGCTCAGAAAGCAGGCGGCACAGTGTCACCACAAGGGGGCAGTGTCGGAATGCGGAGACGAGGTCAGAATGGGAGCAATGGTCACACGGTTCCTGAGCCGCTCAAACCTTGCAGTCTGATCTCGCACCTCGTCTCCTTCTGTCTCCAGTTTACGGATCAGTCGAGGCATTACAGGATATGCCGAGGAGACAGGTGCATGGGGTTGAGTGAGAACTGGGATCAGCCATGATAGAACGGCGGAGCAGACTCGATAGGGCTGAGTGGCCTAATTCTGCTCCTATGTCTGATAGTCTTATACTGCGAGTGTCTGACACAGTGAAGATTGACACAAGATACTTATTACATTCGGCCGCGATTTCTTTGCTCTATTACTAACTCGTCAGCATCATCTTCCAGTGGTACAATATCAACTCTTGCCCCTCTTTTACTCTTTATATATCGGAACAACTTTTGATACCTGATATTTTTGGCTCACTTACCTTAATTTTTCATCATGTCTCTCCTGTGTGTGTGTGTTTTTTTTTGTTGTCTCCTGTTGGTTATGTAAAAGATTTCCAATCCTCTCACTTCCCACTGCTTTCTTTCTATATTACGTGACCCCGCTTTTGCTTTTATCAAAAACAGGAGAGAATCTGTGGATGCTGGAAATCCAAGCAACACATACACAAAATGCTGGAGTAAGCTAGGAGGCCAGGCAGCATATATGGGAAATAGTAAACAGTCGACGTTTCGGGCCGAGACCCTTCATCAGGACTGGGAACAAAGAAGATGAGACGTCAGAGGAAGAAGTGTGGGGGTTGGAGGGATGGAAGACGTGGTAGGTGATGGGTGAAACTGGGAGAGGGGGAGCAGTGAAGGAAAAATCTTCTTTGGATTTTATTTCCTTAACGATTCTCGAAGGATCATTGCCAATGCCTCCACATCACTTCAGCCACCTCTTTCAGATTTCTGGGGTGTACACCATCTGGTCCAGGTGACCTATTTACCTTCAGACCATCTCTCTTTCCCAAAGGACCTTCTCCCGTGTAACATAACTTTACACATTCTGACCACTGACATCTGGAACTTCCATATTCATGCCAGTGTCTTCGAGAGATAAGAGTGATGTACAAGACTTATTCAGTTCATCTGCCATCACCTTGCACCCCCACCCCATTACTACCTGTCCAGCATCATTTTTCAGTGGTCCAATATCCACTTCAGCCTCTCTTTTACAATATATGTACCTGAAGAAAAATTTGGTATCCTCTTTAATATTGCGGGCTAGCTCATCTATGTATTCCATCTTTTCCTTCTTAATTATTTTAGTTGCATTCTGTTTGTTTTTAAAAGCTTCCCAATTCTCTAACTTCCAAATAACTTTTGCTCTGTGCCCTCTCCTTGGTTTTTACGTTGTCTTTGGTTTCTCTTATCAGCCACGGTTTTGTCACCTTACCTTTAGAATACTATTTGCTCTTTGTGATGTGTATATACCCTGTGCCTTCCGAATTGCTCCCAGAAATTCCAGCCATTGCTATTCTGTTTTCATCCCTGCCCGTGTTCTTTTCAAATCAATTTTGTCCAATTCTTCTCTCTTGCTCTCAAATTACACATCTGACTTTAATGTCAGGGTAACATTAATGTCACCTTCTCTAATGTCAGGGTGAATTTGATCATATTAAGAGCACTTCGCCCGAAGGGTTCCTTGAACTCGTGACCTAATTAATTAATTAATCATTCACCAAAATCTTGCTTTAAAATACAAACTCATAAATGCCCTCCATTACTTCATAAAGGCACCATAAATTCAAGCCTGATCCAGTTTTAGAGTCAAAATATTACAATTTATATGATAAACTCCAAGTAAATGGCAGGATACTTGGTAGTGTGGAGGAGCAGAGGGATCTGGGGGTACATGTCCACAGATCCCTGAAAGTTGCCTCACAGGTAGATAGGGTAGTTAAGAAAGCTTATGGGGTGTTAGCTTTCATAAGTCAAGGGATAGAGTTTAAGAGACGCAATGTAATGATGCAGCTCTATAAACTCTAGTTAGGCCACACTTGGAGTACTGTGTCCAGTTCTGGTTGCCTCACTAGAGGAAGGATGTGGAAGCATTGGAAAGGGTACAGAGGAGATTTACCAGGATGCTGCCTGGTTTAGAGAGTATGGATTATGATCAGAGATTAAGGGAGCTAGGGCTTTACTCTTTGGAGAGAAGGAGGATGAGAGGAGACATGGTAGAGATGTACAAGATATTAAGAGGAATAGACAGAGTGGACAGCCAGCGCCTCTTCCCCAGGGCACCACTGCTCAGTACAAGAGGATATGGCTTTATGGTAAGGGGAGGGAAGTTCAAGGGGGATATTAGAGGAAGGTTTTTCATTCAGAGAGTGGTTGGTGCGTGGAATGCACCGCCCGAGTCACTGGTGGAGGCAGATACACTAGTGAAATTTAAGAGACTACTAGGCAGGTATATGGAGGAATTTAAGGTGGGAGGCTATTTGGGAGGCAGGGTTTGAGGGTCAGCACAACATTGTGGGCCGAAGGGCCTGTAATGTGCTGTACTATTCTATATGTTTTATAATCAATACATTATTTCAGATAGGACAATCCATAATAACCATTCAGATATAATATTACAGGATAAACAAGCAGGAACAACTCCCCCAATAGATAAAACCATTCCAAACACACATACGTTCCTCAACCAGTGGAGCACCTCACCACAGGCATTGTTTGTGTCATCAGTCAGACAACCGAAATATTTTCTCTGTCAATCAGCTTCCAAATGTTGCTACTCTGCCATTCGTCGCCACGCCCCGCTGCTGATTCCCTTCTCCTCATCATACGTTCTTACCCCGACCATCGTCCAGAGCCCCAAACTCTGCCCTGCGCAGACCCGCCTCTGGTTTCTGACCCTGCTCCGTTGGACATCCAACGGATGGTTTCCCATTCTGCTTTCAGTCTTTAGAGGACAGCGGTGTTTTCAACAACCCTTCAGAAGCAGGGAAAATGACCCATAATCTGGAAATGAGCCGTGAATAAGGAGGGTAACTCCCAAATTCATTCTTCCTCAGCCCAGAGATTTCAGGGGCGAAGAACATCTCAGACAGAACTGCAGTCAGCTCGATTTCTTCAGTCTGCAGAGAATTCAGGGAAACCTCTTCATCCACAGGATGGTGACTGTTTGGAACCCATCACCACAGGGAGAGCGAGAGGGGAACAACAGGGGAGGATTTAAAAGGACTGTCCTGGAACAGAATCACTGGCAGGGGCCAGCCGGCCTGAGTTGACCCTCTACTGTGCACTAGGTGTGTTAAAGATTCACTAAGTACCGGAGACAGAGTTTAAAATAGAACTGATTTACTTGTCTCAGATCCAGAATATTAAACTCCAGTCCCATTAAAGGTGAATATGCAGCAGAAGAAACTCCTCCCATGCCCAGTGACCAGGGTGCAGACCTGGGTGTGGTGAGCAGCAGCAATAATTGCAGATTTCAGCACCGACAGTCACTCTCGAAATTGCATTCAGCAACGGTGATGGACAAATATCCAGCATGCAGCTCATTGAAACTTTCTCCCCAGTGTGAACCCGGTGGTCTGTCACAAGTATAACAATGTTTAGGTTACGACTAGAGAAAACAGGGATTTGGAGTGCGGGTCTATCCAATGAGAGAAATGTTCCTTCTTCTGAGTCTGGATGAGAGATTTTCATGGTTTTTTTTTGCTGGGGAGAGATGAGAAGACACGAATGGAGAGAGTGGGCTCATTTTCTTTTTTTTGTTGTTGTCTTTACTAACCCTGTAGTCAAAGTAAGAATTATAAATCTCAATTGTTTAATCACATATTGTGTACTGTTTGTAATTTCAGGGTACTGATTTGTAACAGGGGACACATCACACAGCATCCACCCAAAAGAGATTTCTTAAGTTTGGCCGGGCTGGGGGGGCCAAATTAAGCTATATGAAGCTGCTAGCTGAAGTGAGAGTTACATACGCTAAGATTACTTAGTGAATCACTTCCCACATTCACCGCAGGTGAACGGCCACTCCCCAGTGTGAACTCGCTGATTTGGCCGAGAGAAACTTTTCCCAAAGACTGACCAGTTGATCGGCATCTACTCGGTGTGAACTCGCTGGTGTCTCTGTAGTTGAGATGACCGAGTGAATCCCTTCCCACAGTCTGAGCAGGTGAATGGCCGCTCCCCGGTGTGAACTGACTTGTGTACCAGTTGTTCGTGTGACAGAATGAATCCCTTCCCACAGTCTGAGCACGTGAATGGCCTCTCACCAGTGTGAACTGACTGGTGTATCAGTAGATCAGATGACCGAGCGAATCCCCTCCCACATTCACAGCAGGTGAACGGCCTCTCCCCAGTGTGGATGTGCCAATAGGGAGGATGATCGAGTGAATCCTTTCGCGCACACTGAGCAGGTGAACGGCCTCTCCCCAGTGTGAACTGACTGGTGTGCCAATAGGGAGGATGACTGAATGAATCCCTTCCCACAGTCTGAGCAGGTGAACGGCCGCTCCCCGGTGTGAACTCGCTGGTGTGCCATTCGGTCAGATATGGCCTAGTGAATCCTTCCCCACAATTTCAGCAGATGACCAGCCTCTGCCCAATGTGAACTAACTGGTGTGCCCACAGCTGGAAAGATCGTCTGAATCCCTTCTCACACACACAACAAGTGAATAGCCTTGTCCCAGTGTGAACTTGCTGACGTACCTTTAGTTGAGATTAACGAGTGATTCCATTCCCAGTCTGAACAGGTGAATGTTACCTGTGTAAAATAACGGGCGTGCCAGTCGGTCAGATGATAGAGTGAATCCCTTCCCACAGTCTGAGCAGGAAGGATGATTGAGGGAATCCCTTGCTCCACTTCTTAAATATCTGGACAGAGACAGCAAAACTGGTGTGTTTTGTTTGAATTCCCATAGACAATTTCCTTGTCATTTTCAACCTGTAAAAAGATTTACAAAATCCATCAATGGGTGTAGGACAACATTTCAGATGAGATCACATTAGTTACCAAGGTGTGATCTGGCATCACACTGTTACAGTGAGGTTCAACCCAAGTTGCAGAAAGAAACCATCTTGTAACTGGGCACATGGTTGGTGTCTGGAATGACCATCAAATTCTCTGATACTCTTCCAGTCTCTATAAGAATGGAGCATTTCTGGCATCTCCAATCTGTGAATTGGCTCAGTTTGACTCTCTCCATTGGGGTTATTCCCTGTTCCCACTGAGCTGCATGGGAGCCTGGCCCCACAGGAACTGAAACACTCTCACACAAATACCCTTTGTTGACGTGCAGCTGGGATTTTCTTTTATGTACTGTTAACTTAAAGTGCCACAGTTTTAATGCCATGTAGATATTTCCTACCCAGATGTATGGTTGGTCTGCACAGCTGTTAAAATGAATTAGAGTGAATATTAGTATTGTTTAAGATTCTTGTCACAGTCATAGAAAGATGCAGACACATTGGCCCATCTAGTTGGTGCCAAGCTATTTACGCTTTCCACTCCCATACCCCTACCATCCAGGTACCTATACCGACCTCTAACATGTTGCAATCGTGCAACCACAACATGGCCTCTGGTTGTGGTCCCACCCCATCTCAGTGGAAAAACCCAGCTTGCATTTACCCCATCTATGTCCCTCAAAACTGTGGTATACCTCCATCAGATCTCCCCTCACGCTTCTACTTTCCAAGGAATAAAGTCCAGTCCAGTTCAATGTTTCCTTATAACCCAAGTCCTCCAGACCTGACAACATCCTTGTGAATTTTCTCTGAACTCTTTCAACCTCTTTTACATCTTTCCTGTAGGTTGGTGACCAAAACTGCACACAATACTCCAAATTAGGCTTCACCAATGTCGTGTACAACGTCAACATAACATCCGTCTATTGTTGACAGTACTTGCGTTTATGAAGGCCAATGGGCCAAAATCTTTCTCTCTGTACCTTTTGAACTGTGACACCACTTTCAGTGAAATAGAGACCTGTATTCCCCGATCCTTTCCTCTACAAGACTCCTCAGTGCCCGACCAGTCACTGTGTAAGAGCTACCCTGGTAGGTCCTACCAAGGTGCAACACCTCACACTTGTCTGCATTAAATTCCATTTTCCATTTCTCAAGCCATCTTTCCAGCTGGTCCAGTTCGCACTGCAAGCCATGATAGCCTGCTCACAGTCCGCTAAACTCCCAGACTTGGTGTGATCCACGTATTTGCTGATTCAGCTAACCACAGTATCATCCAGATTACTGATATAGATGACAAACAACAACAGATCCCACACTGATCCCTATGGCACACCACTAGTCACAGGCCTCCGGTCAGATAGGCGACCATCTGCAACCACACTCTGGCTTCTCCCAAAGACAGTGTCTCATCCAATTTACTATCTCATCTTGAAGGCTGAGTGACTGAACCTTCTTGACCAACCTCCAATGTGAGACTTTGCCAAGTGTCTTGCTAAAGTCCATGTAGACAACATCAGCAGCCTTGCTTTCATCCACTTCCCTGACAACTTCCTCGAGAGAATCTATAAGATTGGTTAGACATGACCTACCATGCACAAAGCTATGCTATCTATCCTTAATCAGTCCACATCTATCCAAAAACTTGTATATCCAGTTCCTGCACTTACATTCCGTTAACGTTCCCACCACTGATGACAAGCTCACCAATGTACAATTTTTTAGTTTAAGTTTAGAGGCTTTCTTGAACAGCAGAACAACATTGGCTGTCCTCCAATCCTCCAGTCCCTCACCTGTCACTGAGGATGATTTAAATATCTGTGCTTGGGCTCTGACAATTTCTGCAATTCCAGAGTCCCAGGGAACAACTTGTCAGGCCATGGGGATTGATCCACGCCAATTTGCCTTAAGACAGCAAACACCTCCACCTCTGTCATCTGTACAGGGTCCATGAAGTTGATGCTGCTTTGCCTCACTTCTGCAGACTCTGTGTCCATCTCCTGAGGAAATACGGATGTAAAACTACTATTTAAAACCTCCCCCATCTACTTTGTCTCCCGTATAGATTACCATTCTGATCACCCAGAGTGGGCATGTTTCTGCAGTTGCTGGAAAAAGAGGAATGCAAACACACACAATGCTGGAGGAACTCTGCAGTTCAGGCGGCAACTAAGCAGAGGAGTACACAGTCCAGGCATGCTGAAGGGGCTCGGCTAAAATGCTGTCTATTTATTCCTCTCCACATTTGCTGCCTGATCTGCTGATTACAGGCAATATTTTGTAGAAATTAACCAATTTGTTTCTTCAATTAACCAGTTTCCAAATGTTTCTCATCTTTTATTCATAGCCAGATCCTGCTGGTCTGATTCCTCTTCCCTCCTCCTGCTCAAAACCTCCAGACCCCATCTTTTTCTGGAGCCCCAAAGCCCCGACTGCTGCTGGCAACTCTTTGGATTCTGACTCTGCTCCATCGAAGATTCATTCGCTAGTCTGCTGTCAGACTTGAGAGATGCATTGCAAAAACACAGCTGTCTGAGGCCTAGTCCTTTGAAATGAGTGAAAATAGTTTAAGGTGCTTGAAATGGTAGAGGCAGATACAATAGGGTCTGTTAAGAGAATCTTAAGAGAATTCATGGAACTTAGAAAATTAGAGGGCTCTGCGGTAGGGTAATTCTAGGCAGCTTCTAGAGTAGGGTACATGGTCGGCACAACATTGTGGGCCGAAGGGCCTGTAATTTGCTGCAGATTTCTATGATTCTATGAAATTCAAGGGAATTCTGTTCTCCCACAGAGTAGTGACTATTTGCAACAGGGAGTGTGAGAGATAAACGGCGGAGATACACTTTAAAATACTGATATGGAACAGAAACATGGGCTGGGACCAGATGGATTGAGTGGCCTCTCGAGTGTACATTGTGAGCGTAGTAGAGAGTGAGCGTAATATTAAACAGCAGTCCAGTTTAAGGCTAACATCAGCAGAACAGACTCCTCCAATGCTCAGTGACCAGGGTTCAGTCCTGGGTGCGATGAGCAGCCGCAAGAACTGTAGAATCCGACAGTAACAGTCCCTCATGAACCTGCAGCTGCCTTCAGTGACCGTGAAGGTTAAACATTTAACACAGAGCTGATTTGAACTTCCTCCCTGATGTGAATTTGCTGGTGTTGCAGCATCTGGGATGATTGAGTAAAACTCTCTGCTCACTCCGGACAGAAATGTGGCCTCTATTTATTGTGAACTCACCGGAGCATCACAAGGTGGGTTAACTGAATGAGTCCCTTCGCTCACACGGTGCAGGTGAACGGCCGCCTCCCAGTGCGGAGCTGTTGGTGTATCGGCGATGACCGATTGAATCCCTTCCAAAATGAGAGCCAGTGAATGACGTCACACTGCTATCAACGCCATGGCATATTTCAGGCTTTTTCACTTATTGATTTCAGCGTGCTGTGTGTGTCGGAACGCCTGTATCTATTCAGTAAATCTAATTTGCATGTTTATCCTGTGATATTATATCCGGACAGGATCATGTATCGCCCTATCTCTAATAACGGGTCGGTAGCAATGCAACTGTTTGACTCCGACTCTAAAACTGGATCAGGCTTGTATTGATTGTCATCGATAGTATCTTTCATGATCGTCTCTTAAAGCAGGACTTTGGTGAATGACGCTTGCCACTTGATGGCGCCTGTGTAAGCAATCAAACGGCATGTTCTGCTTTAGAGCCCCTAGAGAGGCACAACACTTCGTCTTGAGTTTGTGACTCTTTTAACGTGCATTTTTGTTATTTCTGTGTCAACCGCCTGGTCCTGTGTTGACACAAGGAACCACGCAGTTTCTGGCAAGAGGTCTCCAGCTTTGAGCCTGACGTTGGACACTTTCCTCCTTTGCTCACATCGTGGGGATCCCATCCATGGACGA
The DNA here is from genome assembly GCF_048418815.1 of Hemitrygon akajei. NCBI lineage: Eukaryota > Metazoa > Chordata > Chondrichthyes > Myliobatiformes > Dasyatidae > Hemitrygon > Hemitrygon akajei. The sequence goes on from NW_027331962.1 coordinate 3,880,159, forward strand.
TTATGCTCACCTATTGGCTAAATCCTTCTTCTATAGCAGTGTTTCCCAGCCTATTTTAGCCCCAGTGCCGCGAGTCAAGGCGAAATGCCGAGCACCCTCGTTGCTAATCCCCAACGACGTCCGTTGGGTTGGTAAGGTCGGACGAGATCGCCAAGTGTCAGACCCGTTGTGACGATGGATGCTCAAGGCCTGCAGTGCGATGCTTCTTCCTGTGTCCCAGTGCCACATCCTTTTTGGAAGTACCTGCTCTACTAACGGTCGATCAGGTCTGTTGCCACAAGTTAGAGGCAGCTTATTGCCCCGCCAGGAATCTCGAATGCCCCCCCCCCCCACCCCCGGCGAGTGTTATTTGCTCCTAAAGCCATCTTAGGACACGTAACTGCCCCCAGAGGGAATCACTGTTCCATTGTGATAATTCCTTCATCTTTCTGGGTTGAGCTTTCATTTCAGTTCAGAACGGCACACGCTCACAGCGTGTTGAATCCTGCTTTTGTTGATGCAAATACATCCTTAGAAGAGTTACTGTGAGTGGGACAGAGGAAACGCAACTCCCTCAACACTGAGTGTGTGCAGCTCCCTCAACATCTTGCTCCTTCCTCTCTCCATAGTGCGCTCACCAGATCTGTCACTCCCTTTCTCCCTATCGCCCACCCTCCTCTCAATCCTCAGCACACATTCCTCTCAGCTTCTCTCCTCTGTCTCCTCTCACTCTCCTCCTCTCCGCTCTTATCTTAATAAACCCTCTCCCACTTCCTCTCACTCTCACTTCCCTTCTCCACATTATGTCTGCAAACCACACCCCACCCCGCCTTTAAGACTGACCCTGAACCTCGGCCCATGTTCACTCCATGATAGCACCTTTCAATGTGCGACGGTGACATCGACAGGATAAGTAGCCTTGGTGACATCGGAACATACTGCCGTTTGGAGTTGGATGAAGCAGAGGAGGGAGAGAAAGAGACAGAGAGATAGAGGAAGAGGGAGGAGGAGAGAAGGGGAAGTGGGAGAGGGGGAGGGAGAGATAGAGAGAGTGGGGGAGAGAGAGGAGAGAGAAAAGAGGAGAAAAGAGGAAGAGACAGGGATCGAAAAGGGCCACTCCTTTTAAATGGAGACACATGGAATTTTCTAAAATTCTAAATCTGCCATGTAAGTTCCTTTAGGATCAATGAAGTGTCTATCTATCTGAGTGTAGGCGGGTGGCTGGGTACATTTGAGCTGGAGATACAGGGGGATGGGCACAGAAGCATAGATCAGACACGGCCATGCTGAATAAACATTATATCATAAGACTTCCTCCTCATCTGAATTGATTTCCCTGTAGTCTGAGGATGTACCCCTGGACCTGGGCTCCGCATTATGTGAAATATCCTCTCCATATCGGCTTTACAGTATTCGGGAAACACGCCTCACCCCAACTCCACACCCCGCCCATAATTCTAAACAGCACAGAGACATCAAATACCATGAGCTGGTGTCTTGTTCAGCAGCTTCAGGTGCAGCACCTTGTTCAAAACCATCTGAAAATCCAAACAAACAACACCCACCTCCTTTCGTATTTCAACAAAGAATTCCAACAGATCTGTCTGGGAAGATTTCTCCTGAGGCCGACTTTGGCCGTACAGGGGAGGATTTGAAAGTACTGTCGTGGAACAGAATCACTGGCAGGGTCCAGCAGGCCTGAGTTGACTCTACTGTGCACTAGGTGTGTTAAAGATTCACTAAGTACCGGAGACAGAGTTTAAAATAGAACTGATTTACTTGTCTCAGATCCAGAATATTAAACTCCAGTCCCATTAAAGGTGAATGTGCAGCAGGAGAAACTCCTCCCGTGCCCAGTGACCAGGATGCAGACCTGGGTGTGGTGAGCAGCAGCAATAATTGCAGAGTTCAGCACCGACAGTCACTCTCGAAATTGCATTCAGCAACGGTGATGGACAAATATCCAGCATGCAGCTCATTGAAACTTTCTCCCCAGTGTGAACCCGGTGGTCTGTCACAAGTGTAACATGCTCTAAGGTTTCACTGCTAATGTAATGGCCTCTCTGTAATGTTTCACAGCTGAGGTAATGGTTTGTCTGTAGCAGCAATGTTTATGTTACGACCAGAGATACAGGTTATGGAATGCGGGGCTATCCGATGAGAGAAACGTTCTTTCTTGTGAGTCTAGAAGAGAGATTTTCGTGGTCTTTTGCTGGGGGAGATGAAAAGATGCAAATGGAGACAGTGGGCCCTTTTTCTTCTTTTTTTGTTTAACTTTACTAACCCTATAGTCAAAGTAAGAATTATAAAGCTCAATAGTTTAATCGGATATTGTGTACTGTTTGTTATTTCAGGGAACTGATTTGTAACAGGGAACACATCACACACCATCCACCCAAACAAGATTTCTCAAGTTTGGGCGGGCTGGGGGGCTATCACCCCCTATATTAAGCTGCTAGCCGAAGCGAGAGTTACATAAGCCGAGATGACTGAGTGAATCACTTCCCACAATCACAGCAGGTGAATGGCTACTCTCCAGTGTGAACTAGCTGATGCACATTTGATGGATATGGCTGAGAGAAACTCTTCCCAATGTCTGAGCAGGTAAATGGCCTCTACCCAGTGTGAACTCGCTGGTGTCTCTGTAGTTGAGATGACCGAGTGAATCCCTTCCCGCAGTCCGAGCAGGTGAACGGCCTCTCTCCAGTGTGAACTCGCTGATGTACCTTCAGGTTAGATGACCGAGTGAATCCCTTTCCACAGTCTGAGCAGGTGAACGGCCGCTCTCCAGTGTGAACTCGCTGATGTACCTTAAGGTTAGATGAACAAATGAATCCCTCCCCGCAGTTCGAGCAGGTGAATGGCTGCTCCCTTGTGTGAACTCGATGGTAAGCCATTAGGTCAGACGACCGAATGAATCCCTTCCCACAGTCTGAGCAGGTGAATGGCCTCTCTCCAGTGTGAACTCACTGATGTGTCTTCAGGTTAGATAACTGAGTGAATCCCTTCCCACAGTCTGAGCAGGTGAATGGCCTCTCTCCAGTGGGAACTCGCTGATGTACCTTCAGGTTAGATGAGCAAGTGAATCCCTTCCCACAGTCTGAGCAGGTGAATGGCCTCTCTCCAGTGTGAACTGACTTCTGTACCAGTCGTTTAGATGACTGAGTGAATCCCTTCCCACAGTCTGAACAGGTGAACGGCCTCTCCCCCGTGTGTACACGCTGGTGTACCTTCAGGTTAGCTGACCGAGTGAAACCCTTCCCGCAGTCCAAGCAGGTGATCGGCCTCCCTCCAGTGTGAACTCGCTGGAGTACCTTCAGGTTAGATGAGCAAGTGGATCCTTTCCCACAGTCTGAGCAGGTGAACGGCCACTCCCTGGTGTGAACTCGTTGGTGAGCCATTATGTCAGATGACCGAATGAATCTTTCCTTACAAATACAGCACATGACCTACTTCTGCCCAGTATGAACTGACTGGTGTGGCCACAGGTGGGAAGACCGACCAAATCCCTTCTCACACACAGAACAGGTGAATGGACTTGTCCCAGTGTAAACTTGCTGATGTACATTCAGTTGAAATGATCGAGTGAATCCCTCCCCACAGTTTGAGCAGGAAGGATGATCGAGTGAATCCCTCCCCACAGTCTGAGCAGGAAGGATGATCGACTGAATCCTTCCCCACAGTCTGAGCAGGAAGGATGATCGACTGAATCCTTCCCCACAGTCTGAGCAGGAAGGATGATCGAGTGAATCCTTCCCCACAGTCTGAGCAGGAAGGATGATCGAGTGAATCCCTCCCCACAGTCTGAGCAGGAAGGATGATCGAGTGAATCCCTCCCCACAGTCTGAGCAGGAAGGATGATCGAGTGAGTCCCTCCCCACAGTCTCTAAGCAGGAAGGATGATCGAGTGAGTCCCTCCCCACAGTCTGAGTAGGAAGGATGATCAAGTGAATCCCTCCCCACAGTCTGAGCAGGAAGGATGATCCAGTGAATCCCTCCCCACAGTCTGAGCAGGAAGGATGATCGAGTGAATCCCTCCCCACAGTCTGAGCAGGAAGGATGATCGAGTGAATCCCTCCCCACAGTCTGAGCAGGAAGGATGATCGAGTGAGTCCCTCCCCACAGTCTGAGCAGGAAGGATGATCAAGTGAGTCCCTCCCCACATTCTGAGCAGGAAGGATGATCGAGTGAATCCCTCCCCACAGTCTGAGCAGGAAGGATGATCGAGTGAATCCCTCCCCACAGTCTGAGCAGGAAGGATGATCGAGTGAATCCCTCCCCACAGTCTGAGCAGGAAGGATGATCGAGTGAATCCCTCCCCACAGTCTGAGCAGGAAGGATGATCGAGTGAATCCCTCCCCACAGTCTGAGCAGGAAGGATGATCGAGTGAATCCCTCCCCACAGTCTGAGCAGGAATAATGATCGAGTGAGTCCCTCCCCACAGTCTGAGCAGGAAGGATGATCGAGTGAATCCCTCCCCACAGTCTGAGCAGGAAGGATGATCGAGTGAATCCTTCCCCACAGTCTGAGCAGGAAGGATGATCGAGTGAATCCCTCCCCACAGTCTGAGCAGGAAGGATGATCGAGTGAATCCCTCCCCACAGTCTGAGCAGGAAGGATGATCGACTGAATCCCTCCCCACAGTCTGAGCAGGAAGGATGATCGAGTGAATCCCTCCCCACAGACTGAGCAGGAAGGATGATCGAGTGAATCCCTCCTCACAGTCTGAGCAGGAAGGATGATCGAGTGAATCCCTCCCCACAGACTGAGCAGGAAGGATGATCGAGTGAATCCCTCCTCACAGTCTGAGCAGGAAGGATGGTCGAGTGAATCCCTTGCTCCACTTCTTCAATATCTGGATGGAGACAGCAAAACTGGTGTGCTGTGTTCAAGATTCCCGTAGACAAATTCCTTGTCATTTTTAACTTGTAAAAAGATTTACAGAATCAATCAATGGGTGTCGGACAACATTTCAGATGAGATCACTTGAGTTGTCAAGGTGTGATCTGGCAACACACTGTTACAGTGAAGTTCAACCCAAGTTGGAGAGAGAAATCACCTTCTAAATGGGCACAGTGCTGGCACCTGGAATGACCCTCAAACTCTCTGATGCTCTTCCTGTCTCTATAAGAATGGGGCATTTCTGCCATCTCCAATCTGTGACTTGACTCAGTTTGACTCTCTCCATTGGTATTATTCCCTGTTCGCACTGAGCTGTATGGTTTCCTGTTCCCACAGTAACTGAAACACTCTCACACAAAAAGCCAGCAATGCATTCCATGCACCCACCATCCTCTGTGTAAAAAAAGTTACCCCTGACATCCCCTCAGTATCAATTTTCAAGCACCTTAAAACTCTGCTCTCTTGTGTTAGCCATTTCAGCCCTGGGAAAATAACCTCTGGCTATGCACACGATCAATGCCCCTCATCATCTTATACAACTAAAAAAGCTCTTAACATAAACAAGGACATTTTACACATTATACGTGATCGAGTTCATCTGCACTCTCACACAACCTATGTAGCAGGCCTGTAACGGGTAATGAAGGATTTTCTCACCAGAGCTTTTGTACATTGTCCATATGTGGTTTGCTTGCTAAACTACGCTTTAAAAAGTCAGATTTCCAAATATCACTCCACTTCTTCCCACTTGCAAATTCTCCAGCAACTTTTGCATCGCCACAATACACACAGGTAACAGCAGTTTCTATATTGGACATAAATATTTCCCCTGATCCCACCTGAGGAATTGAGGAAATATAAAAAAATCATTTTGAACCTATGTAACCTCTGGCTAAAAGAATAATTGGGACTGAATAGGAATTTTGAACTGAAGTGAACTCCGTTTTCAGCATTTAGCTAAGACAGGCTCATAACCAGTTCTCTGTGGCTTGCAGAGAGACACACTGAGAGCTGATGACATTATACATTGTACTCTCATTAGCTGATAACATTATACACTGTACTCTTGTTTGAGTAAGTGGAGGAGGACTCACTGATAAGGACAGGAATGAACTTCTGTTTGTAATTAAATCAGGGCCTTGCAAAGGGAATAACTGACAAGGACTGGACTGTACATCCATCTGTAATTAAAACCTTGATTTAGTGAACTCTCAATTCTAAGTAATTAAGTTTTGCACCAACAGACTTGGGTGTACCAGTTCAAACAACATATTGCAATTGTAATGTATGGGCTTACTATGTACAGGTATACGGCTGTAACCTGACTAAGTCAGTCCGCTTGTCAGATGGTGGCAGTGCTTACATGCCTTCCCTTTGACAACTGGGTCTCAAACTCCTGCAGGAGAATGCGCAATAAACTGTGGTGATGATAAGAAACTGGACTCCCGAGTTTTAATTGGATTCAACTTTTAACATTTGGAATCACGAACACGATCCCAATACAGGGAGTGCCAAGCAGACGGGCTGAGCAAGTGGCTGGACCACTCTGGGGACTGCGGAGAGTGGCCGGGTGCCCAGTAGGTATTTTACCTTTTGTCACTCTCCGTTAGTTCATTTGGAGGTACGGTCCCTCGCCCAAGGCTGATTGCTTAGCTTGACGGGATCAGGAAAGAATCTGTCGAGAGGCTCGTATAAGGCAAAATTTTGCTAAGTGGGCAGGAGGCGGTACCAGGTAAATTTTACTAAGTGGGCAGGAGGCTTACATGCCAGGTAATTTCATTAATTGAGCAGGCGGTGCCAGCCGGGTAAAGTTACCTGATCGATAATTGAGCAGGAGGCTTTGTGCCAGGTAAATGACAAAGAGAACATGGGTCAATTGCAGTCGATTGAGAGTTTTCCAGACAAGGAAAAAGATTTTCAAATGCTGAGTGCAGCGCTGAATAAGAAATTGGGGAACAAAATGTGGCCACGGACGGGGGAGGGTGCAGGAGCCTGGGATATTACATCATGAGAACAAGCAGCAAATTTGATATGGAAAAAGAACTGTGGAAAGAAGTGGAAATTGTTGAAAAGGGAATGGAAGGAAAAGCAGATATGAAGTGGAACAGTATATTATTAGCAAGTTGGAGGAATAATGCATGTGACAACAGGATAGAGGTATGTAATGCAAAGGTTGGGAGATGCTAAAAGTGAAGTGTGAATGGGTGGATGGATGCTGAAAATGAGAGCAGGAAGAACAACGTAAGCAAACCAAGGCCGGCCCAGATAGGAGAGAAGGGCAGGAACGTCAGACAGACATACTTTATTGACCCCGAGGGAAATTGGGTTTCGTTACATACTGATAGGGAAACAAGGGATCCCAAACCCATGTCTGTCATACCGACCCTGTTTGAGGACAGTGACCGTGATGAGGAGTGGGCACCCACCGTACCTCTCCTACCTTACCAGGGGCCAAGTTCACCCAGTGATCCCAAACCCCAACGGTGGCCGCTCGGGTAAAACAGCGGGACAGGGAAGGGGGGGGGGGTGTCACTTTACCATGTGATCCTGAAAGGGAATACAGAGGTTTATTCCGAGACAGGGAGGGAAGAATCCAATAAAACCCCAGTTAATGGCTCCACAAAGACAATTCCCACCCGAATGCTGCCCAATCCACGAGCAGGAGGAGGGACAGCCCTCAGTGATCCCTGTGTCTGCACCCTGGAAGCCTCAAGAAACAATAATGATCATGAATCAGGCCCCAGATAGAAAAGAAAACCCAGCAGTGTGTCCGCAATACAAAAATGTTTAATGCAACTCCACAAGATTTATTCGGTCTCTGCTGCATGATTCTCTCAGCTGCTGAGGGGAGGAAATGGAAGGCAGATTTGAGATACCAAACCTATCAGGAGTTACAGGCGGGAAAACATAATGAGAATGAACAGACAGACCAGATTATTCAAGCCTTGGAAAGGGCTCCCCAGCAACCTGTAAACATTACTAAAGTAGTTGAATGCAAACCTAACCCTGGGGAATCGGGACCAGACTATTGGGAGTGATTTGTGGCCTGCTATGGCACTTTCGCAGGAGACCAAGCCTTTAATAATGGGAATCTGTCCCCCCAGTTTAATGCCCTACTGTTCTATCGCTTACCAATATAGATAGCCAACAGGATTAAAAATAATATGGATTGGCCTGACAATGAGCGAAATGGAATACATTGAGCTTTGACATATCATTGCGACCCGACTTTCGAATCCCGATCGACCCTGAAGGGAACTAATATTAAAGGACAATATGTTCAGTGGAAAGAAGGATGCGAGCGGGCTATATCTGGGGATCAGAAATGGGAACAGAAGAACAGAAAGCTGCCACGGGACAGGTGGGGAAAACAACCCGTTTAGAAATGGACAAGCAAGGATGCTTCCTACTGTGATTTCCACCCCTCAGGAAGAGCCCAATGTAATATTGCAAGTTGCTGGAATTCCAATTCCGTTTATGATTGATATGGGGGCAACCACAACCACCCTCGATCAGGAAACAGTATCAGAAAAGGGATTCCAGCTATCAGACGCTACAATCACTGTGTCTGGCTTTGAAGGCATAGGATGTACGTATTCACATAACCAGCCACTGCAGGTGGAATTCCAGGGGAACCAGTGTGAGGTTTCATTCACAGTCACCACCAGTCGGGGGTGTAATCTAGCAGGGAGAGACTTGCTCTGTCTGTTGGAAGTCGAGATCCTCTGCAGAGACAATGGTATCACCCTGCAACTAGCGAACAACCGACAGCTTCCCCAATTTCTGAACCCCCCCCCCCCCAGTGGTGGGCACTTAATCCGGACTCCACTGAGTTTGAACCCCTTCTGCCAGCGGCCGACTCTCATGTGACTCTGTACTTTGACCCTACGGGGTGCTCAACTGAGGAAAGCCATATTTATGCAGCCCTCGAGGGACAGAAGTTCCCATTCACGGTGACTGGACAGGTTAAAGGAAGAGAGGGCAGTTGATTACTGTCTGAAGTTCTGGATTCCCTTTGGCGACAGACAGGACTGGTGGCTGCCCATACCAGCATCAGGGTTTGCCCTGGGTTCCCTGCCTACACCCTGACAAAACAAGCCTCCAGCACGAAAGGAGACTGGCAAGATTTCCTGTGGGCCAACTCCGATACTGGAAGGAGTCGGAAGTGAAGACGGGACATCTAGTAAAACTATCTTTTAATATTGACAAAACCCAAGATGTTGCACCACATCTCTGGGCAATTTCAGGCCATGAAGTCGGCCGCACCAACTGCCCCCCGTCTGGATCACAGTGAAAGAAGGACAGACTCTCCCATCCATTCTGCAATACCCCCTCAAGCCTGAGGCAACTTTTTACGAGGATGGAAGCTCTTTTGCGGATCCAGCAGGAAAACGACATTCTGACTATGCGATAGTGACGGACAGTGAAGTAATTGAGCAGGCCTCTTTTGAAGCAGCTGTCTCCGCCCAGAAGGCTGAGCTGTTTGCTCTGACTCGTGTCTGTTTCCCAGCAACAGACAGAAATGGGAACGTTTACACAGACTCCTGTTATGCGTTTGGAATGGTACATGACTACGGGGCTCTCTGGGAACACGGGGATTCCTGACTTCCTCTGGCCACCCCATTAGTAATGCCACCTTTGTAGACAACTTACTCACCACTCTACAGCTACCTCGAGTTTTGGATATTATTAAGTGTGCAGCCCACGTCCGCATGTCTAACCTGGTCACTACGGGCAATGCTTTAGCAGATGAGACAGCGAAAAGTGCGGCACAATCCTCGGTAGTTGTAGTCCGCTCGGGTTCCCGTCAAGCAATCCTCCATGACTCAAGCAGAACGGGTTTGCCAGACATGCGGGAGGTGCGTACTTTTCAGGGGGACGTCTCTGAGGATGAGCGCAAACTGTGGTCCCAGATGGGATGCCAGAAAGACCCTGACCTAGGTTTTTGGATCACCCCAGTGGGACAGGTTTGTGTTCCTACACAGTTTTTACCAACATTGGTCAATTATGTACATAACTGTACACACTTGGAAAAGGAGGGAATGGTTGGTAACCTGTACCGTGCACACCAAGTACGACTCCCTTGACAGGTGAAACTTTTTCGTGTCTACAAGTTGATTTCATTGAATTGCCTCGAGTACATTGCTATAGATACTGCTTAGTTATTATAGACGTGTTTAGTAGATGGGTTGAAGCTTTTCCAACTACCATTAATACTGCTGACTGTTGTGAAGGTATTATTACGGGAAATAATTCCCAGGTACAGCCTGCCAGAGGTGCTGAGCTCTGACAATAGTCCACACTTTGTGGTGAAAGCAAACGAAGGGGTATGTAACGAACTAGCTATCAAGCAACAATTCCACTGTGTACACCACCCACGGGCCGCCGGTATAGTGGAAAGAGCCAATGCAACTCTGAAGAGTAAACTGGCCAGACTACGACTCACTTGGTTGAAGGTCAGACCATTAGCCCGATTCCACATGAGGGTTACCCCACAGGGGAAAACAGGGCTGTCACCAGCTGAAATCATTTCTGGACGCCCCATGAGGACACCCTGGGAACAAAGTCTCAGGATTAAAGGCTAAATGAATAAGAATAAGGAACCTTGGTTCTCGAGGGAATTCTGATAAAGAAAAAGAGAGATGTATGACATGTATAAGAAACAGGGAGCAAATAAGGTACTAGAGGAGTATACAAAGAGTAAGAAAATACTTAAGAAAGAAATCAGGAGGGCTAAAAGAAGACATGAGGTTGCTTTGGCAGTCAGGGTGAAGGATAATCCAAAGAGCTACATCAGGTATGTTAAGAGCAAAAGGATAGTAAGGGATAAAATTGGTCCTCTTGAAGATCAGAGTGGTCGGCTATGTATGGAACCGAAAGAAATGAGGGAGATCTTGAATGTTTTTTTTGCGTCTGTAATTACTAAGGAAACTGGCATGGAGTCAATGGAAATAAGGCAAACAAGTATTGAGGTCATGGAACCTATACAGATAGAAGAGGAGGAGGTGCTTGCTATCTTGAGGTGAGTAGATAAATCTCCAGGACCTGACAGGGTATTCCCTCGGACCATGAAGGAGACTAGTGTTGAAATTGCAGGGGCCCTGGCAGATATATTTAAATGTCGTTATCTACGGGTGAGGTGCCAGAGATTTGGAGGATAGCTCATGTTGTTCCGTTGTTTAAAGCAGGCTCTAAAAGTAATTCTCAAAATTATAGGCTGGTACGTTTGATGTCGGTAGTGGGTAAAATATTGGAGGGGTACTAAGAGACAGGATCGACAATTATTTAGATAGACAGGGTCTTATTAGGGAGAGTCAACATGGCTTTGTGTGTGGTAGGTCATGTTTAACAAATATATTAGAGTGTTTTGAGGAGGTTACAAGGAAAGTGGATGAAAGCAAGGCAGTGGATGTTGTCTACATGGACTTCAGTAAGGCCTTTGACAAAGTCCCGCATGGGAGGTTAGTTAGGAAGATTCAGTCGGTAGGTATAGATGGTAAGGTAGTAAATTGGATTAGACATTGGCTCAATGGGAGAAACCAGAGATTGGTAGTGGAGGATTGTTTCTCTGAGTGGAGGCCTGTGACTAGTGATGTGCCACGGGGATCAGTGCTGGGTCCATTGTTATTTGTCATCTATATCAATGATCTGGATAATAATTTGGTAAATTGGATCAGCAAATTTGCTGATGATACAAAGATCGGAGGTATAGTGGACAGTGAGGAAGGTTTTCAAAGCTTGCAAAGGGATCTGGACCAGCTAGAAAAATTGGCTGAAAAATGGCAAATGGAGTTTAATACAGACAAGTGTGAGGTACTGCACTTCAGAAGGAAAAACCAATGTAGAACAGATAAGGTAAATGGTGGGGCACTGAGGAGTGCAGTAGAAGAGGGATCTAGGAATACTGATACAAAATTCCCTAAAAGTGGCGTCACGGGTAGATAGGGTAGTAAAGAGAGCTTTTGGTACATTGGCCTTTATGAATCAAAGTACTGAGTATAAGAATTGTAATGTTATGGTGAGGTTGTATAAGACATTGGTGAGGCTGAATTTGGAGTATCATGTGCAGCTCTGGTCACCGAATTACAGGAAGGATATTAATAAGGTTGAAAGAGTGCAGAGAAGGTTTACGAGGATGTTGCCGGGACTTGAGAAACTGAGTTACAGAGAAAGGTTGAATAGTTTAGGACTTTATTCCTTGGAGCATAGAAGAATGAGCGGAGACTTCATAGAGGTATATAAAATTATGATGGGTTTAGATAGAGTGAATGCAAGCAGGCTTTATCCACTGAGGCTAGGGGAGAAAAAAACCAGAGGACACGGGTTAAGGGTGAAGGGCAAAAAGTTTAAAGGGAACATTGGGGGGGGGGGCTTCTTCACAACTGGTTCTGACAGAGGCATAACTGGTTCTTCTGGGCACATTCTGTCTCACTCCCAACTATTCCCTACCTTCCTTTGTGCAGGTACGTAATGTCTAAAGGACCAGTGTTTGAGTAAACGAGACTCACCAAACTTTCTCCTGACTGGATCAATGGAAACCCTGAGTCAGATGGGTTCTCTCCAGTTGGTGCTCTCAGTCCTCGGGCTGGTTCACTTGTTGCTGTTCCCTCGTCTTCAGTAGTGGTTTTTCTTCCAATAAATCTCTCACTGCAAGTCTAACTTTAACATGAAAGATAATGAAGCACATTAACATTACAAAGGAGGACCAAACATTTCTGCTTAATGTTACTAGGAACAAAACTCACTGAAATTTAAACGTTGAAGGCAAATATAATGATCTCAGTGAACAATCTTTTATTGTCCCTCACATGTCACAAAACAATATGGGATAAGAAGGAGCCATCATTCAGTCATGGTAAGACATAAGACAAAGGAACAGAATTAGATGATTCGATCCATCTGGTCTGCCACACCACTCAACCAGGGCTGATTTTTATTCCAACACCATATTCCTGCCTTCCTCCTGTAACCCTGAAGCTACTTAGCAATCATGAATATATTAATCTCTGTCATAAATATACCCAAATGGCAGCCTCAATCAGACTCCGCGGCAACAAATTCCATAGATCAGACATATTTTGGCAAAAAAAAATTCTCAACTGAATTTTAACAGGCAGCATCTTTATTCTGAGACTGTGCTGTCAGATCACAGACTCTGTCTAATGGAAACATCCTCTCCATGTCCACTGTATCCAGGCTTTTCAGCATTCGGTAAGTTTACTTAACCGTACATCCCTCCACCACCCCCACCGTCCCTCTGAACTCCATCGAGCACAGGTCCAGAACCATCAAATGCTCCTCATACATAACGCCGATCATTCCTGAGATTATTCATGTAAACCGTGTTAGCAACAACTGTACTGAACACACTTCCAGGAATAACAGACAAATTGGTACCAGGATAATTTAAAGGGAAACGTTGTGCTTTCTTTACTGTTCTACTATCACATGTGCTGGCGTGTGGCCAAGTGGTTAAGGCGTTGGTCTAGTGATCTGAAGGTTGCTAGTTCGAGCCTTGGCAGAGGCTGCGTGTGTGTCCTTGAGCGACGACACCAGTGCCAAGCTGTATGGGTCCTAATGCCCTTCCCTTGGACAACATCGCTGGCGTGGAGAGGGGAGACTTGCAGAGACTCTAACGGAGGCCTACAAACTATCACAGCCATTTTCATTTCCAGGTTAAAACAGGTCCATTTCATGAAATATAAACCAAGAAATAAAAAGAAACTGGAATTACCAGAAACACTCAGCAGGTAAGGAACAGCTTACAGTACAATTCAATTAATAACATTTCATCAGATTGAGTTCAAACATTTTCAGTTTTTAGTGCAGATCTCCAGCACAGCTGCCTGATTTCCACTATGTGACAGTGGGGGGGGGGGGGGGGGGAGGGGGATTTCCAAACACAGTTTGAACACCAGACTCAGGGTCTATTTCTACTGTTGTAAACACGGAACAGCCCATTTACTCACAGCCTCTCCCTGTGAGGATGAAATGGGAACTCATCCTCTCCTCAGATTGGCAGTCATTGCTTCCAAAGGAACTCTAGAAACAAACATCTGATCCCAGACCAGAAATACTCGATCAACACCTCACAAGCACAAACAGCTCTATCCCGGGTCCACTTTACCTGGATCAAAAACCGTGATCTCCCAGGACCCAACCTCACAGACTCACACAGCTGAATCTGCCACTCACCGACCCTAAGAGTCTCACACATCGTCCCCACATCTCACACTGGGTTGTGCAATCTAAGATTTCACCACAACCAATGTCCAGCTGCTCAAAATTTCTGCTTTATTGCAGGATCTGTATCTTACAGCCCCATCTGTAGAAGCTCAAACCAAAGTCAAAGCCAAAACACCAATAGTTCCATTTGCCTGGAATGCCGATCACAGGATTCGAGCCCAAGCACCAACTCTCCCAGTACTCTTTGCTGCCAGTAAAATGCTGCAGTGTGTCAGCCCGTCACTGTTCATAAACTAGCACCTCCACACCAATGCACAACAGAACTGGGACCTGATGACCCTCCGGCATTCCAACTAACAATAACCGATTCTGGAAATGACTCAGTGAGGCCAAAGGGACAAAAGAACACTTCACAATGAAGACAAGGGTTGGAAGAAAGTTTGCTGATATATAACATTGAGGAGGTGGGATACAAGGCGGACTGAGGATGACCCAGATGGTTGATGTATATCACTGAAACGGTGTGAGGAGACTGGACAGAGGTTGAACAAGATGAGCAGATGGAACCAGGTGGGAGAAGGGATCAAGGACAATCACTGATGGTCCTCCAGCAACACATAGGTATTGAATGAATAGTACATACTATTGTACAAAAGATTCTAAAATGACAGAATTAGCAAAAATAACAAGAACTTTGCCAGATATACTTTGACCCTCACCAAAATTTTTATCAACACAACATAGAAAGTTTCCCATTCGGACACTTCACGTTTTGCATGGTAACTACTCTGCCTGTGACTGCGAGGAACTGCAGAGACCTTTGGATCCAGATCAGCACATCACAGAAACCATCCTCCCCCCCTAGACTTCCCAGTCCCTCGGTAAAGCAGGCAGTGAAATCAAAGATCCCCACAACCTGGGACGTTCTCCTTTCTCACCCACCCCAGTCCGGGAGAAGACACAACAGCCATAAAGCTCCAGGACAAATGTGAGGAGCCTCAGGAAGCGAGGCGAGTTGGGGGAAGTTAACGGGACTCAGTGGCCAACATCAGATTTCCCAACACAACATGGAGGATGCGTGACCACCAGTCTGGAGATTGTGAACATGCACAAAGAGATCGTTACATCTGCGGTTAAATGGGAGGGGCAAATGGGATCACGTGACCGGTGGGGTCTAACACCCCAGGCATAGTCTCCAGCTTCCCAGCACTCTGTGGAAATAAACAAACGTGCCCCTCACATCTCCTCTCACCTTAAATGTGTCAGACATTTCAAACCCCAGGTAAAACATAACATCTGTCCACTCTACCTATTCCTCTCGTAATCTTGTAAACGTCCGTCCAGTCTCACCCCGGCCTGCGCCGCTCTGGAGAAAACAACACCAGTTTGTCCAGCCTCTCGTTATAGCTCATGCCCTCTAATCCAGGCAGGGTTCTGGTAAACCTCTTCTGCGCCCTCTCCAAAGCCCCGACATCCTTCCGAGAATGGGGGTGACCAGAACTGTATGAAACACTCCAGATGAGGGCTAACAAGTTTTACAAAGCTGCAACACAACTTCATGACTTTTGAACTAATTCAACTAATAAAGACAACCACGCCATTTGCCTTCTTAACCACCCGATCAATCTGTGCAGTCTCTTTCAGGGAGCGATGAACTTGGAGTCTAAGATCCCTCTGATCATCGACACTGTTCAGGGTTTTGCATTTAACACTGTACTGTCTCATACATTCAGGGCTGCAGTGCTACCAGAGCTCACCGGAGAGCCGCTCCGACACCTCTGTAAAAAAGTCAAAATAAACAAGCACGGAATTTAACAGCGGCCGCATATTAAATAGAGGGAATTTTACCGAAGCGGGGGTTGGGAAGAGGGGGTGTTGGCTGGTGGGGAAAAATACCACTAATAACATTAGGATATTTGATCGTTTTTGGTGAAATCCTGGAGCTGTGACTGTTTTTTATTTAGGTATTTGTGAAATTCCTTCTCGCTCGACCCGTTGTCCTAGGAAGCTGGGAAATACCTGCACAGAAGTGCGAGCATTTTTCCGCTCTTTCCAATGGGTACCATTGGATTCCAGGAAGGAGCTATATTAAGCAAGGAATGAACATAGAAACCCAAGTTTAAAAGTCGAAAACAATGAAAGAAAAATTCACTGCTCGCTCATCTTCTTCCTGATTTTGATCAAATACACAAGCTAATCATCCAAAATCCTCTTCTACACCTGGATAAATTTAGTTTTGTTTTACAAGCTAAATGGAAAAGAAGCATTTCTGAGCTATAAGCTAGTTTTACGTCATTTCAACTATCATTAATAGCGAATCAACCCCTTGGCCTCGCTCCACCAATTGTAGCTGATGGGAAAGAGGCTCTTTTTCTCTTTGTGTTGATAGGAAAAAGAGTAATTTAGTGAGGCAATGAACGAGATGACATGCATTTCCAAAACTCCCAAATGGTTGCTCTCCTCCCGTTAACATTTGTCACCTGCAAACTACGATATTTTCTATTTGTATAAATGCGATAATAATTCATGTAAAGATTCAAGCTTCTTTAACTTTTTATATATTTAAAGACTAAACAGAATCTGTAAAGATCGAACCACGTAACACCCGACGTGTGAGAATATTGTGAGTATCGACACTCACAGGTACACTTCCCGTCCAACCATTTCTGCGAGAGAAACGGTACGAGGCAGAGTTGCCAACCTACCACTTTTGAGACTAATAATCAGCAATATTCCTGGCTTTAGCAATAGTTCGTCAGACGTTCTTTTTTCATACTTGATTACTTGGTTCCAATTTAGGTGGCTAAAAGTGTAAAAAAAAAGAATTGGTTTATTTCTGTTATTTTTATACCTCTGAGGAACACTGCTAAGCGCTGCGGGCCCTGCCGTCTGCTCCGACTCAGTCGTATTAGTAAGGCTACATCTGTGCTGGTCTGTGGATTACTCGCTAATCCTAAAGTAAATTTTTCTCACTAACAACCCTTTGGCTTCTAAGCAAACAAAGTTATTTTACTTGCTTGATAATTATATTTTATGAAGTTAAGTGCAACCGTGCAATACTTTATCATATTAATAAATTAAGTATTATATGTTTAATTGTACCAGTTATACACGGAAATGTAGTGAGAGGCTGTAATCTTGTTAATGTCTCAGCTATCACTATATTTCTGTGCAGCTCTGGAATTCACATATTTCTTTCATCTTGGTTTACTGCTTGACATTATAAGAAGCCCTATATATGTCACACCCAATTTGTGTACCTGCTCATTACACGAATGGGGCAAGGAAGTTGCCCAGTACATGAAATGAACAGGTAGACAAATTGGGTGTCACACACCAGAGGTGATTGATAACTTCGTGGCCTAAGATGGAACGAGTCAATTTTACACAAACGAGCAATTTTCAATTATCTGAAACAGAAATACCGCAAAAGTTATTAATTTCAAACTGTGAGAGCTGAAGCCATAAATTAAGATGTGCGTTTCTGAAAGAGGTTGGGAGGGGGGGGGGTCGGTGCAGTAAACAAATGTGATTTAATTATGTCTGATAAGCAGGAATGCAGAAGCCCTGACGAGATTAATTGCTTGTGGAGTCATTGAAGTCCTGAGATATGGACTATTGTTTTACAGAAATGTGTAAAAAAACAACTTCAAATATGGAATGGGATAAGACTATGTACCTCCCGAGTCAGGGAGGGGAGGAGTAAGGAAGAAGGATAAAACCTGTTGCCCTGTAAGGTTCGGGGTTCCCTTCTCTGAGGGAGCCCAGCTCTGCAGAACTGTTAATAAACTTTGTTTCCTTGAATTTGTCTTGCAGCCATTATTCGGGAGCGTGGCTCGTTTCTGACAAAACTTTATGCATAATCACGCAGAGTTGAACCACGTGCAGGTACCGAGAGTTGTATAACTTTAAGCCTGCTAACTTAGGCCACGAACTTATCAAACAACACCACCCCCCCCCCCCGCCCCGTACAGCTCCGGCACCTAAAAAATTGCCACTGCACCCCTGCTCCAGCCGTCCGGCAGAGCTCGGGCCCGGCCCTTTCCCAATGATGCAACCGACCCACATTTACACAATTTCGGGATCAGCCCCGACTCACATCCGCTCGAATCGGAGACCGGCCAACAGCTGCAGAGAGCAATGCGCATGCGTATAGCAGACGTTTCTCCGCAGCGCCACCTGTGGCCGGAGGTCCATGCAGCGCCACCAGTCTCTGGAGGTCCATGCAGCGCCACCAGTCTCTGGAGGTCCATGCAGCGCCACTAGTGGCTGGAGGCGGGAGGGACAACGGAGAGGTAAATCACAAACACCACAAAGTCTGCAGATGCTGGAAATTCAGAGCAACACAAACAAAATGCTGGCGGAACTCAGCAGGCCGGGCAGCCTCTATCGAAAAGAGTTTCAATTGAACCCTCCTTCAGGACTGAGATGGGATGGGAGAAATATCTGAATAAAATCGGGGCGGGTGAGGAAATGTCTCGCTGGAAGGTGATAAGTGAAGCCAGGTTGGTGGGAAAGCTCAAGAGCAGAAGAAAATAGAGTCTAATAGGAGAGGGGAGTGGAGAATAGGAGAAAGATATGGAGCAGTGGACCCAGAGAGAAGTGATACGCAGGTGAGAGGACGTGAAAAGTCAGAGAGGAAGAGAGGGAGTGGGAGGGAGGGGTGTGAGGGAAATTTGTTCACCAGAAGGAGAAATCGATATTCATGCCATCAGGTTGTGGGGGTGGGGGTACATACACGGAATATGAGGTGCTGATCCTGTACCCTGAAGGTAGCCTCATCTTGGCACAAGAGGAGGCGATGGGTTGACACGTCGGAACGAGAATGGGAATCGGAATGAAAATGTTTGGACACCGGGAACTCCCGCTCGGAGCGGATAGTTCAAAGTTTAATTTATTATAAAGCAGGTATCCATAAACAACTCTGAGTTTTTTTGTTCTTCTCCGGAGAAACACGAAACAAAGAAAGAGCATGAAAGTCGCTCAGGGAGAAAAATCAAACTCCCACCCCACCCCCCGCATAAAACAGAACGTCATCCTGATCATCAACCCCCAAACCCACCCCTCCAGACAAAAGGGAACTATAATATTGATGCCCCCCGCAAAAAAAAACAACCCTACCCCGCATAACTGCGGAGGAGCCGGTGTCACGAGTGTAGAGGCGGCCGCATCGGGAGCAGCGGACACAACAGGCGACCTCGGAAGATTCACAGGTGAAGTGTCGCCTCACCTGGAAGGAGGTTTGGACAACGGAGAGAGTTCGGCCGTCCGGCCCTTTCACTGTGACACCCCGAACTCCACATCAAATCCGTCCAAACGAATCTGGGCGAACTTTAATGACCAATAAATATAATTCCTCTCAGCGATCAGCCGTCTGAATGATCCCCTGACTCTGAGAGGAAGGGGTATCTATGGTCCACACTGTCAGGGTGTTGAGTTTACCAGGAGACAAAGACTGCAGGGACGAGAGGTTTTCTGTTGACTAATACACTGTGTGGGGACCCCGCTGGCAATTCTGGTGTTGTGACCCGAATCGAGACAAACACCACGCTGCCCACTCCACCAACAACACGGCACAGCCGGACACATAACAGGGGACTTTACATCCCACAACACTGGATTCAGTGATGAAACCCGTCATTAATGTTGTTGTCCCACTGAAAGGTCCATTAAATGCCAGCGCTCTCCCACAGGTGACGTCACACAGCTCCTCCCCCCACGCGCCTGACGTCACACAGGGCTCCCCACACCGGGATCTGCCCTCACGTGCGCGGTGTCTTACGTCACCCACGCGCTGCTGCGCTCGAGCTTTATCGGTTGAACGGCTGGGCTAATAATCACGTGACCAGCCCCTCCCGCACCGCTGTCGACAGAGGATTCAGGAGCTGCGCTATTCCCATTGGTGGGAAGCGATGTCAATCACCGGTTACAACCAGTCGCGGAGGCGGACAGGCCGAGTGGGCGTTACCCCGCTGAGTCCGTCTCCCGCTCGGAGAAAAGCTCAAAGTAAATGTCCGCTTTCTGATTTATTTCCATTTCCCTCCGAGGGAAGTTGGGGCGTTTGTGAAGCGTCTCCCGCGGCCGGAGTCCGATGTATCGCCGGGAGGTAGGAGGAGACCGCTCGGCCCGTCGGTGTGATGCCGGCTCCCCGGGGAGGGGGGGTTTTATTGAGAGGGTGAAGATGGTGAGAGAGGGGGCGGACAGGATGTTTGTCCCGGGGGAGACAGGAGGGGCTAATCTGTGGAAATGTCTGAGCCCACGGTGGTGTCGAGCGGAGGGATTCACCACATTGGGGGGCAAACACCGGCAGACTGTTGCCCTGCAAGCGGGGCAGAGTGACAATTATTTGTGTTTTGTTGGGATTGTACCAGGAGGAGGGTGGAAAAAAAACTAAATGTATCAGGGATGGGGTAAGAAGGGGAGGAGGGTCATTAACTGAAGTTAGAGAAGTCAATGTTCATGCCATCAGGTTGGAGGCTACCCAGCCGGTATATGTTATTGTTCCTCCAACCTGAGTGTGGCTTCATCTTGAAGGAGGAGGCCATGGATAGACATATCATAATGGGAATGGGACGTGGAATTAAAATGTGAGGCCTCTGGGAGATCCTGCTTTCCTTGGCAGACCGAGCGTAGGTGTTCAGCGAAATGGTCTCCCAGTCTGCGTCGGGTCTCACCAAAGGCCACACCGGGAGCACCGGACGCAGTATACCACACCAGCCGACTCACAGGTGAAGTGTCGCCTCACCTGGAAGGACTGTCTGGGGCCCTGAATGGTGGTGAGGGAGGAAGTGTAAGGGCAGGTGTAGCACTTGTTCTGTTTACAAGGATAAGTGCCAGGAGGGAGATCGGTGGGGAGGGATGGGGGGACAAGGGAGTCACATAGGGAGCGATCCCTGCGGAAAACAGAAAGGGAATGTGGAGGGAAAGATGTGCTTGGTAGTGGGATCCTGTCGGAGGTGGCGGAAGTTACGGAGAATTATACATTGGACCCGGAGGCTGGTGGGGTGGTAGGTGAGGACAAGGGGAACCCTATCCCGAGTCGGGTGGGGGGCAGATGGGGTGAGGGCAGATGTGCGGGAAATGGGAGAGATGCGTTTCAGAGCAGAGGTGATGACAGACAGACAGACATACTTTATTGACCCCGAGGGAAACTGGGTTTCGTTACAGACGCACCACCAAGAATAGTGAAGAAATATTGCAATATAAAACCATAAATAATTAAATAATAATAAGATAATCATGCCAAGTGGAAATAAGTCCAGGGCCCGCCTATTGGCTCAGGGTGTCTGACACTCCGAGGGAGGAGTTGTAAAGTTTGATGGCCACAGGCAGGAATGACTTCCTATGACGCTCAGTGTTACATCTCGGTGGAATGAGTCTCTGGCTGAATGTAATCCTGTGCCTAACCAGTACATTATGGAGTGGATGGGAGTCATTGTCCAAGATGGCATGCAACTTGGACAGCATCCTCTTTTCCGACACCACCGTCAGAGCCCCTTTGTTTAAAAAAGGAAGACATCTTCTTCGTCCTGGAATGAAAAGCCTCATCCTGAGAGCAGATGCGGCGGAGACGGAGGAATTGCGAAAAGGGGATAGCATTTTTGCAAGAGACAGGGTGGGAAGAATAATAGTCCAGGTAGCTGTGAGAGTCTGTCAGCTTATAGTAGATATCAGTAGATAAGCCATCTCCAGAGATGGAGACAGAAAGATCAAGAAAGGGGAGGGAGGTGTCGGAAATGGACCAGGTAAATTTGAGGGCAGGGTGAAAGTTAATGAAGTCAACGAGCTCAGCATGCGTGCAGGAGGCAGACCCAATGCAGTCGTCGATGTAGCGAAGGAAAAGAGGGGGATGGATACCCGTATAGACTTGGAACATGGACTGTTCCACATAACCAACAAAAAGGCAGGCATAACTGGGACCCATGCGGGTGCCCATGGCTACCCCCTTGGTTTGGAGGAAGTGGGAGGAGACAAAGGATAAATTATTGAGAGTAAGAACTAATTCCGCTAGACAGAGGAGAGTAGTTGTAGAGGGGAATTGTTTAGGACTGGAATCCAAAAAGAAGCGGAGAGCTTTGAGACCTTCCTGGTCGGGGGTGGAGGTATAGAGGGACTGGACGTCCATGGAGAAAATAAGGCGGTGGGGGCGAGGGAACTTAAAACCATTGAAAAAATTCAAAGCGTGAGAAGTGTCACGAACATAGGTGGGAAGGGGTTGAGCACAGCGGGTGGGGGGGGGGGGGATAAGACAGTATCAAGGTATGCAGAAATGAGTTCGGTGGATATATATCCGCCCACTTAACTGGTGACGCGCATGCTCGGTGGGGCAGGAGCAATCTGAGACAATGGGTCCACCTGGACAGGCAGGTTCAAGGTATCCACTACTTCTAGTAGGCTTTTTCTGTACATTGGTGTTTCCATTCTAGGTCTTGATGCAACCAGTCAATATACTCTTCACCTCACATCTATTGGAGTTTTTCAAAGTTTTAGATACCAAATCTTTGCAAACTTCTAAGGAAGTGGAGGCATTTCTTTGTACTTTGTAATGGCACTGCATGCTATGCTGGACCCAGAACAGATCCTCTGAAATGATAACACTAAGGAATTTGAAGTTGCTGACCCTCCACCTCTGATCCTCCAATGAGGACAGGCTCTTGGACATCGGTTTCCTCAGCTCCCTGGTCTTGCTGACGTTGAATGAGAGTTGTTGTTGTGGGCACCAGTCAGCTGTGTCTAATCTCCCTCCTATATGCTGCTTTGCCCAAGGACAGTGGTGTCATCAGCAAACTTAAATCTGGCATTGAAGCTTTGCTTGGCCTCCCAGTACAAAGTGAGTAGGGCAGGGAACTAATCATACAACCTTGAGGTGCACCAGTGTTGATGGTGATTGTGGAGGAGATGTTGCCAATCTGAACTGACTAGGGTCTGCATGTGAGGAAATTGAGGATTCGATTCAAGTCAAGTCAACTTTTATTGTCATTTCAACCATAACTGCTGGTACAGTGCATAGTAAAAATGAGACAATGTTTTTCAGGACCATGGTTTACATGACACAGTACAAAAAACTAGACTGAACTACGTAAATAAAAAAAACACAGAGAAAGCTATACTAGACTACAGACCTACACTGGACTGCATAAAGTGCACAAAAACAGTGCTGGCATTACAGTAAATAATAAACAGTTGCACAAGTAGGTGTTGAGGCCTAGGTCTTGAAGCAAATTGATTTGTTTTGAGGGGTTAATAGTATTGAATGCAAAACTGTAGTAAGTGAAGAGCTAATGAAATGACTTCTGCTATGGACCTGTGGTGGTGAAAGGTAAATTAGAATGGATCTAAGTCACTGCTCAGGCAGCGATTGGTATGTTTGGTCACCAACCTCTCAGAACACGTTTTCTGAGTGTTTTCTGGGGTCAAAAAGGACAGGGAGGGAGGGAATTGAAGTTGGGGAGAACACTTCTAATGAGGGAAAATATCATAGCTACATAAAGGGAGAGCGACACGAGGCATCATCTACAGAGTCTGTGTGGGTAACAGAACCAGGAATGGAGCAATCATCCTTTTGCAAGTATTCCATAGGTCCCCCAGTAGACACTAAGGAGCAGGTTGGTAGGCAAATTTTAGAAAGATATAAAATTAACAGGGAAAAGTCGTGGGAGAAATCAGATTCCCTCATTTTGATTGGCACTTCTGTTGTAAGAGATGTAGGAGGGGCAGAATTTGTTGGGTATGCCCAGGAAAGTGTTGTGATATGTGGACAGGCCAACTAGAGGAGAGGCCATACTAGACCTAGACTAGGCAGTGAACCTGGTCAGGTGACGACTCTCTTGATGGGTGAGGATTTCAGGAGTGATCACAGCTCTATGACCTTTAGCTGGCCTTGGACAAGAATAGGAGCAGAGAGTATGGGAAAGTATTTCATGGGGGAGGGTTGATTACAATGGTATTAAGCAGGTACTTGAGAGCATAAATTGAGAACAGATGTTCTCAAGCAAATGTATATTGAAAATCTGAATATTTTTTAGGGAGCACTTGCGTAGGGTTCTAGATAGGTTTGTCCTTATGAGGCAGGTAAAGGATGATAAGATGAAAGAATCATGGTTGACAAGAGAAATGGAGCATTTAGTCAAGGAAGAAGGAAGAGTACTTGAGGTTTAGAAAACAAAGATCAGCTAAGGTAGCTAAGAAGGAGCTTAAGAAGGGATTTAACAGTGCTAGGAGGGGACTTGAAGGCTTAGGATTAAGGAAAGACTTCAGCTCGAAAGAGGCGTTGGCTCTGGGTAAGCTTCTGTTAAGGTTCCCTTTTTTCCCCTCACTGTACATAGTGTAGTAAATGGCTGTTGTGTGTTCCTGTTAGGTGTTGGAGTCCTGAGAGACTCGATCTCCCAAGGAGCTACTTCTGCAGGAAGTGCATCCAGCTGCAGCTCCTTGAAGACCATGCTAGGGATCTGGAACAGCAGCTGGATGACTTGCTTGTATGGGAGAGTGAGAAGATAATCGATCAGATTTGCAGGGAAGTAGTCATTCCAAAGTTGCAGAAGGCAAGTAGTTGGGTGACTATCAGGAGAAATGGAAAAGTGAATAGGCAGTTAGCGCCGAGCACCCCTGTGGCCATTCCTCTCAATGAGTAACACACTTTGGATACTGTTGTGGGGTATGACCTCCAAGGGGAATGCCACAGACACCAGACTGCTAGCACTGAGCATAGATCTGTGGTGCAGAAGGGAAAGAGGGAGAAGAGAGGAGTGGTGGTGACGTGGGAGAGTGTCAGTAGTCAGGAGAATAGGCAAGAGATTCTCTGAGCGTGAACGGGACACCGTAATGGTACATTGCCTCCCAGGTGCCAGAGTCAGGGATGACTCACATTGCGTCATTTGGAAAGAGAGGGAGAGCAGCCAGATGTCTCGGTATTTATAGGTACCAATGACGTAGGAAGGAAAAGCAAAGAGGTCCTGAAAAGAGAATTTAGAGAGCTAGGTGAAAAGCTGAGAGGCAGGACTTCCAGGGTAGTAATTTCTGAATTGCTGCCTGTGCCACGTGCCAGCGAGCATAGAAACTGGATGATTTGCCAGATAAATTCATGGCTGAGAAGCTGGTTCAGGGGGCAGGGTTAAGATTCTTGGATCATTGGGATCTATTCTGGGGGAGGTATGACCTGTACAAAAGTGACGGGTTGCACCTGGTCATGCACTTTGGTAGAGGAAATAAATGTGCAGAGTGTTTTCTAAATGGGGAGAAAATCCAACCATCTGAGATGCAAAGGGATTTGGGAGTCCTTGTACAGAGCACCCTAAAGGTTAACTTGCAGGTAGTCGGTGGTGAGAAAGGCAAATGCAATGTTAGCATTCATTTCAATAGGTCTAGAACATGAGCAGGGATGTGATGCTGAAGCTTTATAAGGCACTGGTGAGGCCTCATCTTGAGTAATATGAACAGTTCTGGGCTCATTTAAGAAAAGATGTACAGGCATTAGAGAAGTACAGAGGAGGTTCACAAAGGTGATTCCAGGAATGAAGGGGTTATTGTACAAGGAACGTTTGATGGCTCTGGGTCTGTACTTGCTGGAATTTAGAAGGGTGGGGGGGGGGGGGCGGAGATCTCATTGAATGTTGAAAGACCTTGACAGAGTAGATGTGGAAAGGATGTTTACAATGATGGAGTCAAGGACAAGAGGACGCAGCCTCAGGATAGCTGGGGATCCATTTAAAACCGAGATTCAGAGAAATTTCTTTAGCCAGAGGGTGGTGAATTTGTGGAACTTATTACTACAAGCAGCTGTGGAGGCCAGGTTGTTGGGTGTACAAGGCATCAAAGGTTAGGGGGAGAAGGCTGGGGAGTGGGGCGGAGTAGGGGAGAAATAAAAGGATCAGCCAGGATTGAATGGCGGAGCAGGCTCGATGGGCCATATAGCTTAATTCTACACCCGTGTCTTATGGTAAAACCCCATGTTTTACAAGTATATGAAAAAGAGGATGGCTAGAGTGACGGCAGGACTGATCAGGGAAGAGCGAAGAAACATGCCTGGAGTCAGAGGAGTTGGCGGAGGTCATTCAGTATTTTGCTTCAGTGAGGGGAATCTTGATAAATGTGAAGTTAGTGAGGAACAGTTCAATGTGCTGGAACATATGAAGGTTAAGAAAGAAGATGTCTTGGAACTTTAAAAAAAAATATATCAGGGTAGGTAAGTCTCTGGGGCTGGATAGATCGTACCACAAGTTACTATGGGAGTGAAAGAGGAGATTCATATCACTGGCAGTGATCTTTGCATCCTCGGCCACTGGCGTAGTACTAGAAGTTGTACCAGAGGGTGGCAAATGTTTCCTTTTCTTCAGGAAAGGTAATAAGGATTACCCTGGGAATTGCAGACCAGTGAGACTTGCGTCAGTACTGGGCAAAATAATGGGGGGAGGATTCTTAGAGACAGGATTTGTGAGCATTTGGAGGAGGACAGGCTGATTAGGGATAATCAGCATAGTTTTGAGTGAAGCAGGTTGGAAATCACGAGCTTGATTTACTGCTTTGTGGAAGTTACAAACTGAAGATGGGGCAGTAATTGTGCATATGGATTTCAGTAAGGCATTCAATAAGCTTTCCAATGTTAGGTCAGAAAATCAGTAGGCATGGGATCCAGGGAAGCTTTGCATGTATGCAGAATTAGCTTGCCCATGGAAGACAGAGGATGGTAATACACGGAGTGTATTCTGCCTGGAGATCTGTGACTAGAGGCCTTCCACAGGGATCTATTCTGGGACCCCAGCTCTTTTGTAATCTTTATAAACAACTTGAATGTCAAAGTTGAAGGGTGGGTTAGTAAGTTTGATAACAAGGGTTGATAATGTTGTAGATGGTGTAGAAGCTCGTCATAAAGTACAATGGGCACTGATAGGATGTACAGATGGGCTGAGAGATGGCAGGTGGAATTGAAGCTGGAATTCATCCTTGCCAAGTGTGAAGTGATACAAAGTTGAATTTGTATTACCAGGATTCTTGACAGCGTAGAGGAAAGAAGTATCTTGTGGTCCGTATCTATAGATCCCTTCAAGTTGCCACACAAGTTGATGAGGTTAATAAGGAGGCATATGGTGTGTTGGCCTTCATCAGCCGGGTGATTTGAGTCCAAGAGCCGTGATGCTGCAGCTTTGTAAAACTATTTAGACTTCACTTGGAGTCTTGTGTTCAGACCTGTCACCTTATCATTAGAAGGATGTGGAAGCCTTAAGGGAGGATGCAGAGGAGATTTACCAGGATGCTGCCTGGATTAGAGCATGTCTAATGAGGAAAGGTTTGGTGAGCTAAGGCTTTTCTGTATGGGGCGAAGGAGGATGAAATGCAATTTGATAGGTGTGTAAGATAAAGGGCAGAGATAGTGGACAGCCAGCGCCTTTTTTAATTTAACATGGTGCTCAGTGCACAGAACACACTGCTGAGGATGATGATAGAGGCTGATACAATAAGGACATTTAAGACATTCATGTGCATAGGCACATGGATGAAAGAAAACTGGAGTGCTATGTGAGAAAGAAGGGTTAGATTGATCTTGGATTGGGTTAAAAGGATTGCGTAACATTGCGGCCTATACTGTGCTGTATTGATCTATGTTCCAATACTTTCAATTCAAGAGCTAACAGTATTTGCTTGAAGGCCTGAAAGAAGAATTAAAAATCTGGTATTTTTTTTTAAAAAAAGTTGTTTATAGCAGAAGCTTCTTTGTTAAGGATAGTTCCTTTTAGAAAGCAGTTTTACAGATAGTCAACAGTTCCTGGTGCCAGCAATGAGTATCCCTTTCTTAGGGAAAAAACATACTCCAATGTGTGCAGATATACTTTTCTCTCCCAGAATGGTAGTGGGATTGATTTACAAGCCATAAGGTTAATGTTCAATTGAATAGTTTTCGAGTGCTGTATTGTACGTCTCAATTTGGCACAACTATAATTTTAATGGCAAGAATCAGTAGAAAGAAGGTTGCTGCTTTTTTTTCTTATCTGAGCAATGTGATTTTCTTTACAGGCAGAGACGATGTCAATGGAGGACTTGGTGAAAACGCTTATGGTCGGAAGTCGCTGGGGCAAGAGCTGGGGGTTAACAATGTGACCACTGATGTAAGCAGCATTCAGCGTGGGAGTCGTGCTTTAGCTAGAAAGGAGATGAGGAAATCACAGGGTAAGCTGACTATCCAGATAAACATTAATTTTGCCTAGAAAGGTATTCTGTAAAGCATCCTTAGTGCTGCAGAAATTTAAAGGCTGAAGGGTCTCGACCTGAAGCATCGACTGTCTGTTTCCCTCTATGATGCTAATTGACCCACTGAATTCCTCCAGCATTTTCCGTGTTGCAAGGAGAATTGGAGTTAATGTCCACGTTCTTTGTTAAAACTATGAAACAGAGTAAGCAAGTTAGATTTCAGTAACAGAGGTTAAGAGGATTGAGCAAACAAAATGATAATCTGTTTGAATCAGATCACATCTGGACCAACTGTTACATTCCAAGGACTAGTTTTGTAGAGTGGAACATTGATTCCTTTGTATACAGAAGACTTTCAGGGTGATGTGTTTGACAATGGAAGAGGTGGTGAGCTACTCAGATGGAAGAGTCTTAACACGTGGATGGTGGAACAAGTCCATTCAGGGGTGATGCCCAATGGCACTTATTTACATAAAGAATAATAGAAGTCATGTCACCAGCCTCATTGAAAGGAATCAAAATTGATACATTTTCTCTAATTCTGTCAAATTGAGTTGGGGATGGCGGGGGGGGGGGTAACACTGGGGTTGAAAGCACAGGGCAGCCATGGATCTGCAGCTTCGTTCCGAGGCCCCGCCCACTTACCCGGTGACGCGCTGACGACATCGCGCATGCTCAGTCCGGGAAGGGCGGTGTTGTTTTTCGTTCTTTGTGAAGCGGGATCGGGAGGGGGTCCTCACCCTCGCCCCTTGGGGCGGGGAGCCGGGGACGGATCATTCTCTGCGGGGCGACACCAAGATTTTCCTTTCGGTGAGTATTGAAGCAGGTCCGGAGCGGGGAGGTCTGATGTGAGGCCGTGAAACCCATTAACATGGACTACTTGACAGATAGACCTCAGTATGTGCGGTTGGGAGACTGTAGGTCTGACACGGTGGTCAGCAGCACAGGAGCGCCGCAGGGGACCGTGCTCTCTCCGGTCCTGTTCACCCTGTACACATCAGACTTCCAGTATAACTCGGAGTCCTGCCATGTGCAGAAGTTCGCTGATGACACGGCCATCGTGGGGTGTGTCAGGAATGGACAGGAGGAAGAGTATAGGAAACTGATACAGGACTTTGTGATATGGTGCAACTCAAACTACCTGCGTCTCAATATCACCAAGACCAAGGAGATGGTGGTGACTTTAGGAGACCTAGGCCTCATATGGAGCCAGTGATCATTAATGGAGAATGTGTGGAGCAGGTTAAGACCTACAAGTATCTGGGAGTGCAGTTAGACGAGAAGCTAGACTGGACTGCCAACACAGATGCCTTGTGCAGGAGGGCACAGAGTCGACTGTACTTCTTTAGAAGGTTGGCGTCATTCAATGTTTGTAGTGAGATGCTGAAGATGTTCTATAGGTCAGTTGTGGAGAGCGCCCTCTTCTTTGTGGTGGCGTGTTGGGGAGGAAGCATTAAGAAGAGGGTCGCCTCACGTCTTAATAAGCTGGTAAGGAAGGCGGGCTCTGTCGTGGGCACAGAACTGGAGAGTATCACATCGGTAGCAGAGCGAAGGGCGCTGAGTAGGCTACGGTCAATCATGGAAAAGCCTGAACATCCTCTACATAGCACCATCCAGAGACAGAGAAGCAGTTTCAGCGACAGGTTGCTATCGATGCAATGCTCCTCAGACAGAATGAAGAGATCAATACTCCCCAATGCCATTGGCTTTACAATTCAACCGCCAGGAGTAGGATATGTTAAAGTGCCGGGGTTAGGACTCAATGTATTAAGTAAACTACTTAAGAACTTTTTAAAAGCTATTTATTAATGCTTTTTGAGAGGGTGATTTTAGATGCAGATCATATGTTTACTGTTAAGTATTTTTATGTAATTAGTTTTGCTACAATAAGTGTATGGGACATAGGAAAAAATGTTGAATTTCCCCATGGGGATGAATAAAGTATCTATCTATCTGGTGGAGATGAGATCCTGGGCTCCTAGTCTCTGCTTGTCCGACCTCCGTCAGCCTGGAGCTGAGACGCTACTGTGTCAGTGTGAGGAGCTCCGACCCACTGTTGCAGTGCACAGGGTGTGGAGGGCAACAGAAACCTCAAATAAAACTCGAGTCCGACACAAGTCAGGAAGATACAGTGGTTTATAGATTTTTTATGAGAAATATAAATGAAACAATGTGTGAGCTGCTGACGTGCGGGAATAAATAATCTGCTCACAGTCACACACAATTAACTGACCGGCGACAAGGAGTGACCGGTTGAATAATCAGTCCCGTTTCTCACCGTCACTCTGCATCGGGGAACCGATGATGATAAAATCACACTTCAGGGCCGTGTCCGGGATCGCTGCAGATCCAGGGTCACTGCCGAGGGATTTGTCCATTTAACATCATTATATCGGCCAGGCTGCCGAATGCACCGTCCTCAGCAAAGGGAGCAAAAGGATTCTCTCCCGGGATCATCCCCCCCCACCCCGGGACACCGGTGTCCCAGACTGAGCCCCGGACCCCCGGGCTCTTCCTGTCCGGGTAATTCCCCGGGGTGTCACGTGGGGAGTCTCCAATACGCACATCCGGCGGAAGCTGCCTCGCCGGACAGCAGGCGGAAACACGTCACTGCGGGACTGCTTCCAGCGACGCACACAGCACGAGGGCCGAGCCGGTTCCGTTAAAACCGTTGGGAATCAGCCCCGGCGCGCGGCCGTTAAAGGTAAGGGCGGGAGTTAAAGGGGAGGGCGGGGAGTCGGCCAAATGTCCCCATCCCGCGGGCGGGGATGTTCACACATTCAGATGTTCACACGATCCACACTTTCAGTCCGGGTCTGGGTCCCCGCAGAGATCCCAGTTCCTTCCTCCCGGTCCGACTGAACCGATTCCCCCACAGCCTGAAACAGATGGGAGAATAAAGATGAAATAAACAGATCACACAACAGTGTCAGTAACAGGGGACCGGGGTTAATGTTTCAACAACACTCACAGACAAATATCACCAGAAAACCCGCGGATCCGCTGATATTTTATCACATTGAACATTAACACAAACACTCACCGGATCAGCTTCAGACTCGGGAGGGTCTGTATGAGGCGGCGGAGAGCGGGGATAGATCGGTCTGTCAGAGAGTTTGATGCCAGGTTCAGCTCCGTCAGTGATGGGTTTGTACTGAGAGTGGAGACGAGATCCTCGGCCCCAGAATCTGTGAGACCGACATCCCTCAGCCTGGAGATGAGAGAGAGTGAGGGTGAAGGACACAGAGAGACAGGAGACGGTACAAATCCCCAGTGTTTATCAGTAACACAATTACTGATCACATTAATGTTCAGTGTCAGACACCCAGTGACTGTAAACACAATCTCCCACAGTCTGGTACTTACCACAGTCTCTGTATTTTACACTCCGGGTTCCTCAGAGCCGCAGACACCAGTTTCACTCCTGAATCTCCCATTTCATTATAACTCAGGTCCAGCTCCGTCAGTGATGGGTTTGTACTGAGAGCGGAGGCGAGATCCTCGGCACCAGAATCTGTGAGACCGACATTGTTTAGCCTGGAGATGAGAGAGAGTGAGGGTGAAGGACACAGAGAGACAGGAGACAGCACAAATCCCCAGTGTTTATCAGTAACACAATTACTGATTTTTTTCTTCAGCACGACTGCGCAAGTCGGCCAGTGAGAAGAGCGAGAAGAGTTTAAAAGGAAGACAGACTTACAGAGCGAGCGTCAGAGGAGCGGGAGACAGAGTAGGAAGGCTTTGGCTCAACGGGGCTTCGGCGATAAAGGGTCGAGGCGAGGTAGGTTATCTGTTTACAATACAGGCAGAGAGTATGTGTGTGAGGCTGGTTTTCTGTGCTCGGTGTCAGATGTGGGAGATCCTGGAGACTCCCAGCCTCCCGGACGGCAACATCTGCACCCGGTGTGTCGAGCTGCAGCTCCTTAGGGACCGAGTTAGGGAACTGGAGATGCAGCTCGATGACCTTCGTCTGGTCAGGGAGAGCGAGGAGGTGATAGAGAGGAGTTACAGGCAGGTGGTCACACCGGGGGCCACGGGAGACTGAAGAAGTGGGTCACAGTCAGGAGAGGGAAGGGCAAGAAGCAGGTACTAGAGAGTACCCCTGTGGCTATTCCCCTTGAAGATAAGTACCCCTGTTCAAGTACTGCTGGAGAGGGATGGGGACAGCCTTCCTGGTGGAGGCAACAGTGGCCCTGTGGCTCCGAAGGGCAGGGAAAGGAAGAGGAAGACAGTAGTGATAGGTGACTCTGTCGTTTGAGGGCCAGATAGACGATTCTGTGGACGCAGGAAAGAAACGCGGATGGTCGTTTGCCTCCCAGGTGCCAGGGTCCGGGATGTTTCAGAACACGTCCAAGATATCCTGCGGTGGGAGGGAGAACAGCCAGAGGTTGTGGTACATATTGGTACCAGTGACATAGGTAGGAAAAGGGAAGAGGTCCTGAAAACAGACTATAGGGAGTTAGGGAGGAAGTTGAGAAGCAGGAACCGGCAAAGGTAGTAATCTCGGGATTACTGCCTGTGCCACGCGACAGTGAGTACAGGAATAGAATGAGGTGGAGGATGAATGCGTGGCTGAGGGATTGGAGCAGGAGGCAGGGATTCAGATTTCTGGATCACTGGGACCTCCTTTGGAGCAGCTGTGACCTGCACAAAAAGGACGGGTTGCACTTGAACGCCAGGGAAACCGATATCCTGGTTTGCTAAGGCTATCGGGGAGAATTTAAACTAGAATTGCTGGGAGGGGGTGGGAACTGAAATGAAGTGATGGCGGAAAGGGAGGTTGGCTCACAAATAGAGAAAATTTGGAGACAGTGTGAGAGGGAGGATAGGCAGGTGATAGAGAAGGGATGCTCTCAGACCGATGGTTTGAGGTGTGTCTATTTTAATGCAAGGAGTGTTGTGAACAAAGCAGATGAGCTTAGAGCGTGGATCAGTACTTGGAGATATGATGTGGTGGCCATTACAGAGACTCGGATGGTGCAGGGACAGGAATGTTTATTTCGAGTGCCCGGCTTTAGATGTTTCAGAAAGGACAGGGAGGGAGGCCACAGAGGTGGGGGCATGGCACTGTTGATCAGAGATAGTGTCACGGCTGCAGAAAAGGAGGACATCATGGAGGGGTTGTCTACAGTCTCTGTGGGTGGAGGTTAGGAACAGGAAGGGGTCAATAACTCTACTGGGTGTTTTGTATAGACCTCCCATCAGTAACAGGGACATCGAGGAGCAGATAGGGAGACAGATTCTGGAAAGGAGTAACAATAACAGGGTTGTTGAAGTGGGAGATTTTAATTTCCCAAATATTGATTGGCATCTCCCTAGAGTGAGGGGTTTTGACGGGGTGGAGTTTGTTAGGTGTGTTCAGGAAGGTTTCCTGACACAATATGTAGATAAGCCTACAAGAGGAGAGGCTGTACTTGATCCGGTATTGGGAAATGAACCTGGCCAGGTGTCAGGTCTCTCAGTGGGAGAGCATTTTGGAGATAGTGATCACAATTCTATCTCTTTTACTATAGCATTAGAGAGGGATAGGAACAGGCAAGTTAGGGAAACCTCTAATTGGAGTAAGGAGAACTATGAGCATATCAGGCTGGAACTTGTAAGCATAAATTGGAAATTGATGTCCTCAGGGAAACGGACCAAAGAAATGTAGAAAATGTTCAAGGGATATTTGTGTGGGGTTCTGAGTAGATACGTTCCAATGAGACATGGAAAGGATGGTAGGGTACAAGATCCGTGGTGCACAAAGGCCGTTGTAAATCTAGTGAAGAAGAAAGGAAGAGCTTCAAAAAGGTTCAAAAATTCGGTGATGATATGAATCTGGAAGATTATAAGGCTAGTCTGTCAGCAAGTTTGATATCAGGTCCAGCCACGTCAGTGATGGGTTTGTACTGAGAGCGGAGGCGAGATCCTCGGCACCAGAATCTGTGAGACTGACATTCTCCAGCCTGGAGATGAGAGAGAGTGAGGGTGAAGGACACAGAGAGACAGGAGACGGTACAAATCCCCAGTGTTTATCAGTAACACAATTACTGATCACATTAATGTTCAGTGTCAAACACCCAATGACTGTAAACACAATCTCCCACAGTCTGGTACTTACCACAGACTCTGTATTTTACACTCCGGGTTCCTCAGAGCCGCAGACACCAGTTTCACTCCTGAATCTCCCAGGTCATTCCCCCCGAGTCTAAACACAAACAGACAAATTGATGAACATAGTGATGAAAACCGTGGCTCTGAGGCAATTTCTCTCACTCAGATATTTCAGGGAACATTAAACCCATTATTAATTCACTGATCGTAGTTCCCATCACTGTCAATGTCCCTCACTGCCCAGCTCCAATGAATTCACCGAATGTCAGTAATTTCGTCTGTCGGTGTGACCCTGTAAACTCCACATATTCTCTCTCATTCCCTGATGGTTAGAAAAGTGTTCCTGACGTGAGACAGTCGGAAAGGACGGGGGTGAAGGGGAGAAAGTCAAACAGTGAGGAAGATTTGAGAATCGGGAAATGTCGATGGGAGATGGAGGAAGAGACATCACCTAAGGTAAAGGATGGAAAGACACAGAAGGAAGGGGGATGTGGATGAGAGATCCCACGAGGATGGGGGATGGGGGAGAGAGATCCCACAGGAGGAAGGGGGATGTGGAAGAGAGATCCCACAAGAGGAAGGGTGATGGGGGAGAGAGATCCCACAGGAGGAAGGGGGATCGTGGAGGGAGATCCCACAGGAGGAAGGGGGGATGGGGGAGAGAGTTCCCCCAAGAGGAAGGGGGATGTGGAAGAGAGATCCCACAAGAGGAAGGGGGATGTTGAAGAGAGATCCCACAGGAGGAAGGGGGATGGGGCAGAGAGATCCCACGAGGAAGGGGGAAGGAGAAGAGAGATCCCACAAGGGGAAGGGAGATGTGGAAGAGAGATCCCACAGGAGGAAGGGGGATGGGGGATAGAGCTCCCACAGGAGGAAGGAGGATGGGGGAGAGGGATTCCACAGGAGGAAGGGGGAAGGGGGAGAGAGATCCCACAGGAGGAAGGCAGAAGGGGTAGAGAGATCCCACAGGACAAAGGGGGATGGGGGAGAGAGCTCCCACAGGAGGAAGGGGGATGGGGGTGTGAGATCCCACAGGAGGAAGTGGGATGGGGGAGAGAGCTGCCTCAGGAGGAAGGGCGATGGGGGAGAGAGATCCCACAGGAGGAAGGGGGATGGGGGGAGAACTCCCACAAGAGGAAGGGGGATGGGGGAGAGTGATCCCACAGAACGGGGGATGGGGGAGAGAGATCCCACAGGAGGAAGGGGGATGAGGGAGAGAGATCCCACAAGAGGAAGGGGGATGGGGGAGAGAGTTCCAAAAAGAGGAAGGGGGATGTGGAAGAGAGATCCCACAATAGGAAGGGGGATGTGGAAGAGAGATCCCACAAGAGGAAGGGGGATGGGGGAGAGAGATCCCACAGGACGAAGGGGGATGGGGGAGAGAGCTCCCACAGGAGGAATGGGGATGGGGAAGAGGGATCCCACAGGAGGAAGGCGGAAGGGGGAGAGAGATCCCACAGGACGAAGGGGGATGGCGGAGAGAGCTCCCACAGGAGGAAGGGGGATGGGGGAGTGAGATCCCACAGGAGGAAGTGGGATGGGGGGAGAGAGCTGCCTCAGGAGGAAGGGGGATGGGGGAGTGAGATCCCACAGGAGGAAGAGGGATGGGGGAGAGAGCTGCCTCAGGAGGAAGCGGTATGGGGGAGTGAGATCCCACAAGAGGAAGGGGGATGGGGGAGAGTGATCCCACAGAACGAAGGGGGATGGGGGAGAGAGCTGCCTCAGGAGGAAGGGGGATGGGGGAGAGAGATCCCACAGGACGAAGGGGGATGGGGGAGAGAGCTCCCACAGGAGTAAGGGGGATGGGGGAGAGAGATCCCACAGAACGAAGGGGATGGGGGAGAGAGCTGCCTCAGGAGGAAGGGGGATGTGGGAGTGAGATCCCACAGGAGGAAGGGGGAAGGGGGAGAGTGATCCCACAGAACGAAGGGGGATGGGGGGAGAGAGCTTCCTCAGAAGGAAGGGGGATGGGAGAGAGAGATCTGACAGGAGGAAGGGGGATGGGTGAGAGAGATCCCACAGGAGGAAGGGGGATGGGGGAGAGAGATCCCACAGGAGGAAGGGGGATGGGGGAGAGAGTTCCAAAAAGAGGAAGGGGGATGTGGAAGAGAGATCCCACAAGAGGAAGCGGGATGGGGGAGAGAGATCCGACAGGAGGAATGGGGATGGGGGAGAGGGATCCCACAGGAGGAAGGCAGAAGAGGGAGAGAGATCCCACAGGTCGAAGGGG
Source organism: Hemitrygon akajei (assembly GCF_048418815.1). Taxonomy (NCBI): domain Eukaryota; kingdom Metazoa; phylum Chordata; class Chondrichthyes; order Myliobatiformes; family Dasyatidae; genus Hemitrygon; species Hemitrygon akajei. The sequence continues at coordinate 3,916,731 of NW_027331962.1, forward strand.
GATGGGGGAGAGAGCTGCCTCAGGAGGAAGGGGGTTGGGGGAGTGAGATCCCACAGGAGGAAGGGGGGAAGGGGGAGAGAGTTCCCCCAAGCGGAAGGGGGATGTGGAAGAGAGATCCCACAAGAGGAAGGGGGATGGGGGAGAGTGATCCCACAGAACGAAGGGGGATGGGGGAGAGAGATCCCACAGGAGGAAGGGGGATGGTGGAGAGAGCTGCCTCAGAAAGAAGGGGGATGGGGGAGAGAGATCCGACAGGTAGAAGGGGGATGGGGGAGAGAGATGCCACAGGAGGAAGGGGGATGGGGGAGTGAGAACACACAAGAGGAAGGGGGATGGGGGAGAGAGTTCCAAAAAGAGGAAGGGGGATGTGGAAGAGAGATCCCACAAGAGGAAGGGGGATGGGGGAGAGAGATCCGACAGGTGGAAGGGGGATGGGGGAGAGGACTCCCACAGGAGGAAGGCGGAAGGGGGCAGAGATCCCACAGAACAAAGGGAGATGGGGGAGAGAGCTCCCACAGGAGGAAGGGGGATGGGAGAGTGAGATCCCACAGGAGGAAGTGGGATGGGGGCGAGAGATCCCACAGGAGGAAGGGGGATGGGGGAGAGAGCTCCCACAGGAGGAATGGGGATGGGGGAGAGGTATCCCACAGGAGGAAGGCGGAAGGGGGAGAGAGATCCCACAGTACGACGGGGGATGGGGGAGAGAGCTCCCACAGGAGGAAGGGGGGTGGGGGAGTGAGATCCCACAGGAGGAAGTGGGATGGGGGAGAGAGCTGCCTCAGGAGGAAGGGGGATGGGGGAGTGAGATACCACGAGGAGGAGGGATGGGGGAGAGAGCTGCCTCAGGAGGAAGGGGGATGGGGGAGTGAGATCCCACAAGAGTAAGGGGGATGGGTGAGAGAGATCCCACAAGAGGAAGGGGGATGGGGGAGAGAGATCCCACAGGAGGAAGGGGGATGGGGGAGAGAGTTCCAGAAAGAGGAAGGGGGATGTGGAAGAGAGATCCCACAATTGGAAGGGGGATGTGGAAGAGAGATCCCACAAGAGGAAGGGGGATGGGGGAGAGAGATCCGACAGGAGGAAGGGGGATGGGGAAGAGGGATCCCACAGGAGGAAGGCAGAAGGGGGAGAGAGATCCCACAGGAGAAATGGGGATGGGGGAGATGGATCCCACAGGAGGAAGGCGGAAGGGGGAGAGAGATCCCACAGGAGGAAGGGGGATGGGGGAGAGAGCTGCCTCAGGAGGAAGGGGGATGGGGGAGTGAGATCCCACAGGAGGAAGAGGAATGGGGGAGAGAGATCCCACAGAACGAAGGGAGATGGGGGAGAGAGCTCCCACAGGAGGAAGGGGGATGGGAGAGTGAGATCCCACAGGAGGAAGTGGGATGGGGGATAGAGCTGCCTCAGGAGGAAGGGGGATGGGGGATTGAGATCCCACAGGAGGAAGTGTGATGGGGGAGAGAGATCCCACAGAACGAAGGGAGATGGGGGAGAAAGCTGCCTCAGGAGGAAGGGGGATGGGGGAGAGATATCCCACAGGAGGAAGGGGGAAGGGTGAGAGAGATCCCACAGGAGGACGGGGGATCGGGGAGAGAGCTCCCACAGGAGGAAGGGGGATGGGGGAGAGAGTTCCCCCAAGAGGAAGGGGGATGTGGAAGAGAGATCCCACAAGAGGAAGGGTGATGGGGGAGAGTGATCCGACAGGTAGAAGGGGGATGGGGGAGAGAGATGCCACAGGTGGAAGGGGGATGGGGGAGAGTGATCCCACAGGAGGAATGGGATTGGGGGAGAGGGATCCCACAGGAGGAAGGCGGAAGGGGGAGAGAGATCCCATAGGACGAAGGGGGATGGGGGAGAGAGATCCCACAGGAGGAAGGGGGATGGGGGAGAGAGCTCCCACAGGAGGAAGGGGGATGGGGGAGTGAGATCCCACAGGAGGAAGTGGGATGGGGGAGAGACCTGCCTCAGGAGGAAGGGGGATGGGGGAGTGAGTTCGCACAATAGGAAGGGGGATGTGGAAGAGAGATCCCACAAGAGGACGGGGGATGGGGGGAGAGAGATCCGACAGGAGGAAGGGGGATGGGGGAGAGGGATCCCACAGGAGGAATGGGGATGGGGGAGAGGGATCACACAGGAGGAAGGCGGAAGGGGCAGAGAGATCCCACAGGACGAAGGGGGATGGGGGAGAGAGCTCCCACAGGAGGAAGTGGGATGGGGGAGAGAGCTGCCTCAGGAGGAAGGGGATGGGGGAGTGAGATCCCACAGGAGGAGGAGGGATGGGGGATAGAGCTGCCTCAAGAGGAAGGGGGATGGGGGAGTGAGATCCCACAAGAGGAAGGAGGATGGGGGAGAGTGATCCCACAGAACGAAGGGGGATGGGGGAGAGAGCTGCCTCAGGGGGAAGGGGGATGGGGGAGAGAGATCTGACAGGAGGAAGGGGGATGGGTGACAGAGATCCCACAAGAGGAAGGGGGATGGGGGAGAGAGATCCCACAGGAGGAAGGGGGATGGGGGAGAGAGTTCCAAAAAGAGGAAGGGGGATGTGGAAGAGAGATCCCACAATTGGAAGGGGGATGTGGAAGAGAGATCCCACAAGAGGAAGGGGGATGGGGGAGAGAGATCCCACAGGACGAAGTGGGATGGCTAAAGAGCTCCCACAGGACGAAGGGGGATGGGGGAGAGAGCTCCCACAGGAGGAAGGGGGATGGGGTTGAGAGCTCCCACAGGAGGAATGGGGATGGGGGAGAGGGATCCCACATGAGGAAAGCGGAATCGGGAGAGAGATCCCACAGGACGAAGGGGGATGGGGGAGAGAGCTCCCACAGGAGGGAAGGGGATGGGGGAGTGAGATCCCACAGGAGGAAGTGAGATGGGGGAGAGAGCTGCCTCAGGAGGAAGGGGGATGGGGGAGTGAGATCCCACAGGAGGAAGAGGAATGGGGGAGAGAGATCCCACAGAACGAAGGGAGATGGGGGAGAGAGCTCCCACAGGAGGAAGGGGGATGGGAGAGTGAGATCCCACAGGAGGGAAGTGGGATGGGGGAGAGAGCTGCCTCAGGAGGAAGGGGGATGGGGGATTGAGATCCCACAGGAGGAAGGGTGATGGGGGAGAGAGATCCCACAGAACGAAGGGAGATGGGGGAGAAAGCTGCCTCAGGAGGAAGGGGGATGGGGGAGAGAGCTGCCTCAGGAGGAAGGGGGATGGGGGAGAGAGATCTGACAGGAGGAAGGGTGATGGGTGAGAGAGATCCCACAAGAGGAAGGGGGATGGGGGAGAGAGTTCCAAAAAGAGGAAGGGGGATGTGGAAGAGAGATCCCACAAGAGGAAGGGGGATGGGGGAGAGAGATCCGACAGGAGGAAGGGGGTTGGGGGAGAGCGATCCCACAGGAGGAAGGCGGAAGGGGGAGAGAGATCCCACAGGACGAAGGGGGATGGGGGAGAGAGCTCCCACCGGAGGAATGGGGATGGGGGAGAGGGATCCCACAGGAGGAAGGCTGAAGGGGGAGAGAGATCCCACAGGACGAAGGGGGTTGGGGGAGAGAGCTCCCACAGGAGGAAGGGGGATGGGGTTGAGAGCTCCCACAGGAGGAATGGGGATGGGGGAGAGGGATCCCACAGGAGGAAAGCGGAATCGGGAGAGAGATCCCACAGGACGAAGGGGGATGGGGGAGAGAGCTCCCACAGGAGGAAAGGGGATGGGGGAGTGAGATCCCACAGGAGGAAGTGGGATGGGGGAGAGAGCTGCCTCAGGAAGAAGGGGGATGGGGGAGTGAGATCCCACAGGAGGAAGAGGAATGGGGGAGAGAGATCCCACAGAACGAAGGGAGATGGGGGAGAGAGCTCCCACAGGAGGAAGGGGGATGGGAGAGTGAGATCCCACAGGAGGAAGTGGGATGGGGGAGAGAGCTGCCTCAGGAGGAAGGGGGATGGGGGATTGAGATCCCACAGGAGGAAGGGTGATGGGGGAGAGAGATCCCACAGAACGAAGGGAGATGGGGGAGAAAGCTGCCTCAGGAGGAAGGGGGATGGGGGAGAGATATCCCACAGGAGGAAGGGGGAAGGGTGAGAGTGATCCCACAGGAGGAAGGGGGATCGGGGAGAGAGCTCCCACAGGAGGAAGGGGGATGGGGGAGAGAGATCCCACAGGAGGAAGGGGGATGGGTGAGAGGGATCGCACAAGAGGAAGGGGGAAGGGGGAGAGAGATCCCACTAGAGGAAGGGGGATGGGGGAGAGTGATCCCACAGGAGGAAGGGGGATGGGGGAGAGAGATCCCACAGGAGGAAGGTGGATGGGGGAGAGGGATCGCAAAAGAGGAAGGGGGACGTGGGAGAGAGATCCCACAGGAGGAAGGGGGATGGGGGTGAGAACTCCCACAGGAGGAATGGGGATGGGGGAGTGGGATCCCACAGGAGGAAAGCGGAATCGGGAGAGAGATCCCACAGGACGAAGGGGGATGGGGGAGAGAGCTCCCACAGGTGGAAAGGGGATGGGGGAGTGAGATCCCACAGTAGGAAGTGGGATGGGGGAGAGAGCTGCCTCAGGAGGAAGGGGGATGGGGGAGTGAGATCCCACAGGAGGAAGAGGAATGGGGGAGAGAGATCCCACAGAACGAAGGGAGATGGGGGAGAGAGCTCCCACAGGAGGAAGGGGGTTGGGGGAGTGAGATCCCACAGGAGGAAGGGGGAAGGGGGAGAGAGTTCCCCCAAGAGGAAGGGGGATGTGGAAGAGAGATCCCACAAGAGGAAGGGGGATGGGGGAGAGAGATGCCACAGGAGGAAGGGGGATGGGGGAGAGAGAACCCACAAGAGGAAGGGGGATGGGGGAGAGAGTTACAAAAAGAGGAAGGGGGATGTGGAAGAGAGATCCCACAAGAGGAAGGGGGATGGGGGAGAGAGATCCCACAGGAGGAAGGCGGAAGGGGGAGAGAGATCCCACAGGACGAAGGGGGATGGGGGAGAGAGCTCCCACAGGAGGAAGGGGGATGGGGGAGTGAGATCCCACAGGAGGAAGTGGGATGGGGGAGAGAGCTGCCTCAGGAGGAAGGGGGATGGGGGAGTGAGATCCCACAGGAGGAGGAGGGATGGGGGAGAGAGCTGCCTCAGGAGGAAGGGGGATGGAGGAGTGAGATCCCACAAGAGGAAGGGGGATGGGGGAGAGTGATCCCACAGAACAAAGGGGGATGGGGGAGAGAGCTGCCTCAGGGGGAAGGGGGATGGGAGAGTGAGATCCCACAGGAGGAAGTGGGATGGGGGAGAGAGCTGCCTCAGGAGGAAGGGGGATGGGGGATTGAGATCCCACAGGAGGAAGTGGGATGGGGGAGAGAGCTGCGTCAGGAGGAAGGGGGATGGGGGAGTGAGATCCCACAGGAGGAAGAGGGATGGGGGAGAGAGATCCCACAGAACGAAGGGAGATGGGGGAGAGAGCTCCCACAGGAGGAAGGGGGATGGGGGAGTGAGATCCCTCAGGAGGAAGTGGGATGGGGGAGAGAGCTGCCTCAGGAGAAAGGGGGATGGGGGAGTGAGATCCCACAAGAGGAAGGGGGATGGGGGAGAGTGATCCCACAGGAGGAAGGGGGATGGGGGAGAGAGATCCCACAGGAAGAAGGGGGATGGGGGAGAGGGTTCGCACAAGCGGAAGGGGGAAGGGTGAGAGAGATCCCACAGGAGGAAGGGGGATGGGGGATAGTGATCCCACAGGAGGAAGGGGGATGGGGGAGAGAGATCCCACAGGAGGAAGGGGGATGGGGGTGAGAGCTCCCACAGGAGGAATGGGGATGGGGGAGAGGGATCCCACAGGAGGAAAGCGGAATCGGGAGAGAGATCCCACAGGACGAAGGGGGATGGGGGAGGGAGCTCCCACAGGAGGAAAGGGGATGGGGGAGTGAGATCCCACAGGAGGAAGTGGGATGGGGGAAGGAGCTGCCTCAGGAGGAAGGGGGATGGGGGAGAGTGATCCCACAGAACGAAGAGGGATGGGGGGAGAGAACTGCCTCAGGAGGAAGGGGGATGGGGGAGAGAGATCTGACAGGAGGAAGGGGGATGGGTGAGAGAGATCCCACAGGAGGAAGGGGGATGGGGGGGAGGGATCCCACAGGACGAAGGGGGATGGGGGAGAGAGCTCCCACAGGAGTAAAGGGGATGGGGGAATGAGATCCCACAGGAGGAAGTGGGATGGGGGAGAGAGCTGCCTCAGGAGGAAGGGGGATGGGGGAGTGAGATCCCACAGGAGGAAGGGGTATGGGGCAGAGAGATCCCACTAGAGGAAGTGGGATGGCGCAGAGAGGAAGGGTGATGGGGCAGAGAGCTCCCGCAGGAGGAAGGGGGATGGGGAAGAGAGATACCACAGGAGAATGGGGGCTGTGGGAGTGAGCTCCCAAAGGAGGAGGGTGGATGGGGGAGAGAGATCCCACAGGAGGAAGTAGGATGGGGAAGAGAGATACCACAGGAGGAAGGGGATGGGGAAGAGAGATCCCACAGGAGGAAGGGGATGGGGTAGAGAGATCCCACAGGAGGAAGTGGGATGGGCGAGAGAGCTGCCGCAGGAGGAAGGGGGATGGTTTGAGAGATCCCACAGGAGCAGGCGGGATGCTGAAGAGAGATCCCACAGGAGGAAGGGGGATGGTGGAGACGTATCCCACAGGAGGAAGGGGGATGGGGGAGAGAGATTCCACAGGAGGAAGGGGGATGGGGGAGAGAGATTCCACAGGGGGAGAGAGATCCCACAGCAGGAAGGGGGATGGGTGAGACGTATCCCACAGGAAGAAGGGGGATGGGGGAGAGAGATCCCACATGACGAAGGGGGATGGGGGAGATAGATCCCGCAGGAGGTAGGGGATGGGGAAGAGAGCTCCCACAGGAGGAAGGGGGATGGGGAAGAGAGATACCGCAGCAGGAAGGGGGATGGGGCAGAGAGATCCCGCAGGAGGAAGGGGGATGGGGCAGAGAGGAAGGGTGATGGGGCAGAGAGCTCCTGCAGGAGGAAGGGGGATGGGGATGCGAGATCCCACAGGAGGAAGGGGGATGGGGGAGATAGATCCCGCAGGAGGAAGGGGGATGGGGAAGAGAGATACCGCAGCAGGAAGGGGGATGGGGCAGAGAGATCCCGCAGGAGGAACGGGGAAGGGGGAGATAGATCCCGCAGGAGGAAGTGGATGGGGAAGAGAGGAAGGGGGATGTGGAAGAGAGTTCCCACAGGAGAAAGGGCGCTATGGGTGTTAGCTCCCACAGGAGGAGCGGGGATGGGGCAGAGAGATCCCGCAGGAGGAAGGGGGATGGGGCAGAGAGAGATCCCGCAGGAGGAAGGGGGATGTGGAAGAGAGATCCCACAGGAGGAGGGGGGATGGGGAATAGAGATCCCACAGGAGGAAGGGGGATGGGGGAGTGAGATCTCACAGGAGGAAGAGGGATGGTGGAGAGATTCCACAGGGGGAGAGAGATCCCACAGCAGGAAGGGGGATGGGGTAGATAGATCCCGCAGGAGGAAGGGGATGGGGAAGAGAGCTCCTGCAGGAGGAAGGGGATGGGGAAGAGAGCTCCCGCAGGAGGAATGGGGACGGGGAAGAGAGATACCGCAGCAGGAAGGGGGATGGTGCAGAGAGATCCCGCAGGAGGAAGGGGGATGGGGCAGAGAGCTCCCGCAGGAGGAAGGCGGATGGGGATGAGAGATCCCACAGGAGGAAGGGGGATGGGGAAGAGAGATACCACAGGAGAAAGGGGGCTGTGGGAGTGAGCTCCCACAGGAGGAGGGGGGATGGGGGATAGAGATCCCACAGGAGGAAGGGGGATTGGGAACAGAAGCCCAACAGCAGGAAGCGGGATGCGGAAGAGATATACCTCAGGATGAATGTGTATGGGAAAGACAGATCCCACTGGAAATGGTGTGATTGGAACAGAGTTCGCACAGGAGGAAGGGGGATCTCACAGGTGGAATGGGGGTGGGGAGGTGAGAGCCCACAGGAGGAAATCGGATAGACGAGCCATCCCGAAGTTGGGGAAGAGAATGGGGAAGAGATATCCCACAGGTGGAAGCAGAAAGGGGAACAAAGATCCCGGAGGAGGACGGGGGATTGGGGAGAGAGATCCCGCAGGAGGACGGGGGATGGGGGAGAGAAATCCCGCAGGAGGAAGGGGGATGGGGGAGAGAGATCCTGCAGGAGGAAGGGGGATGGGGGAGAGAGATCCTGCAGGAGGAAGGGGGATGGGGGAGAGAGATCCCACTGGAGAAAGGGAGATGGGGCAGAGAGTGATCCCGCAGGAGGAAGGGGGATGGGGGAGAGAGATCCCGCAGGAGGAAGGCGGACGGGGGAGAGAGATCCCGCAGGATGAAGGGGGATGGGGGAGAGAGATCCTGCAGGAGGAAGGGGGAGAGAGGAGGGAAATCCCGCTGCAGGAAGGGGGATGGGGGAGAGAGATCCCGCAGCAGGAAGTGGGATGGGGGAGGGAGATTCCGCAGGAGAAAAGGGGATGGGGGAGAGAGATCCCGCAGGAGGAAGGGGGATGGGACAGAGAGATTCCGCAGGAGGAAGGGGGACAGGGCAGAGAGATTCCGCAGGAGGAAGGGGGACGGGGGAGAGAGATCCCGCAGGATGAAGGGGGAGAGGGGAGAGAGATTCCGCAGGAGGAAGGGGGAGAGGGGAGAGAGATCCCGCAGGAGGAAGGCGGACGGGGGAGAGAGATCCCGCAGGAGGAAGGCGGACGGGGGAGAGAGATCACGCAGGAGGAAGGGGGACGGGGGAGAGAGATCCCGCAGCAGGAAGGGGGATGGGGGAGAGAGATCCCGCAGGGGGAAGGGGGATGGGGGAGAGAGATCCCGCAGGGGGAAGGGGGATGGGGCAGAGAGATCCCGCAGGAGGAAGGGGGATGGGGGAGGGAGATCCCGCAGGAGGAAGGGGGATGGGGGAGAGAGATCCCGCAGGAGGAAGGGGGATGGGGGAGAGAGATCCCGCAGGAGGAAGGGGGATGGGGGAGAGAGATCCCGCAGGAGGAAGGGGGATGGGGATCAGAGCTCCCACTGGGGGAAGGGGGATTCAGGAGAGGGATCCCTCAGGAGGAAGGGGGATTGTGGAGAGAGATCCCACAGGAGGAAGGGGGATGGGGAATAGAGATCCCACAGGACGAAGGGGGATGCTGAGCAGAGATCCAACAGCAGGAAGGGGGAGTGGGAACAGAGAGCCCAGAGGATGAATGGGGGATGGTAAAGTAGATCCCACAGGAGGATTGCTACCCGTGCCACGTGCTAGTGAGGCTAGAAATAATGCAGCTAAATACGTGGCTGAGGGGATGGTGCATGAGGGAGGGGTTCATGTTTCAGGATAATTGGGCTTTCTTCCAGGGGAGGTGGGACCCGTTCGAATTGGGCAGTTTGCACCTGAACTGGAGGGGGACTAACATCCTTGCCGGTGGGTTAGCAAGTTCTGCTCCGGGGGTTTTAAACAAGGTTGCAGGGGGAGGGGGCAGAGTGTTAGAGCAGATAGTGATGTGGAGGGGGATAATGGTCATGCGAGGACTGCCTGTATAGACAGATATCAATGGTTTGTACGTGATAGAAATGTTCTCAGGTGCATCTATTTCAATGCAAGGAGTATTGTAGGTAAGGCAGATGAGTTTAGGGCGTGGATTGGCAAATGATGATTTCGACATTATTGCTATTAGTAAGAATTGGTTTGCAGGAGGGGCAGGACTGGCAGCTTCATGTTCCGAGGTTACGTTGTTTCAGACGTGATAGAGGGGGAGGGATGAAAGGGGGAGGAGTGGCATTACCAGTCAGGGAGAATCTCACAGCTGTGCGTAGACGGGACAGCCCGGAGGGCTCGTCTACAGAGGCCGTATGGGTGGAGCTGAGGAACGGGAAAGGAGTGACCACACTAATAGGGTATTATTATATACGGCCCAATAGTCAGAGAGAATTGGGGGAGCAAATCTGTACAGAGTTAGCACACCAATGTAAGAAACAGAAAGTTGTAATCGTAGGGGATTTTAACTTCCAACATATTGACCTGGACTCCCACTCTGTGAAAGGGTTAGATGGCGTGGAGTTTGTCAAATGTGTTCAGGAAAGTTTTCTAAATCAATATCTTGAGGCACCAACGAGAGAGGGTGCAGTACCTGATCTCCTATTAGGGAATCAGACAGGTCAGGTGACAGAAGTATGTGTAAGGGAACATTTTGGGTCCAGTGACCATAATGTCATTAGTTTCAAGATAATTATGGATAAGGATAGGACTGGTCCACCAGTTAAGGTTCTGAACTGGAGAAGGGCCAATTTTGTGGAAATGAGAGAGGATCTGGGAAGAGTGGATTGGGATAAGTTGTTTTCTGGCAATGATGCATTCAGTAAGTGGAGTTACTGAACTGCGCTTACATCCGGAGTTTGCATGTTCCTGCCAGGATTAAAGGCAAAGTTAACAGGGATAGGGAACCTTGTTTTTCAAGGGATATTGGCGATCTGGTTAAATAGGTGTTTAGCAGATACGGGAAGTGAGGAACAAATAAGATACTTGAAGAGGATAGAGAATGTAAGGGAATACTAAAGAAGGAAATCAGGAAGGCAAAAAGAAGACATGAGGTTGTGTTGGCAGATAATGTGAAGGTAAACCCGAAGGGTTTCTATGAGTATATTAAGAGTAAAAGGATAGTAAAGAACAAAATTGGTCCCCTAGAAGATCAGAGTGGTCGTCTATGTGTGGAGCATCACGAGATGGGGAAGATCTTAAACAGTTTTTTTTGCGTCAGTGTCTACTCAGGAAACTGGCATAGCGGATATGGAATTAAAGGAAACAAACAGTAGTGTCATGGAACGCGGCCAGTGAGTGAGTGGGCCAGTGAAGGAGTGGAAATTTGAGGCTTTGACTCGAGAGATTCTGGCAGTTTTGGCAGTTGGACTGTGCAAATCAAGACAACCAAGATTTGAATAGCTCAGACTCAGCAGAAAGCAGCTGATTGACCAAGCAGTTTGAAAAGCTCGAACAAATAAATAGAGGGGTAGCTCAAGCTGAGCGGCCTGTGGAAAGCGGCCTGAGTGAGTGGAGATTTGAGGCTTTGACAGGTCTTTACAATGCCTCCTGAGACGGTGATGTGCCTCTCCTGTGAGATGTGGCAGTCTTGGGGGAACTCCCCTCTCCCGCAGAGTCACATCTGCCAGAAGTGCTTGCGGCTGGGCGATCTGGAAGACCGTGTGAGGAATGTGGAGCAGCAGCTGGATGACCTTCGACTCATAAGGCAGAATGAGGCAGACAGAGATGAGAGCTACAGAGAGGTAGTCACACCTAGGCTGCCGGAAGCAGCTCGTTGGGTGACAGTCCGAGGGGGGAAAGCGAAGGAGAGTAGACAGGTAGTGCAGAGCACCCCTGTAGCCATTCCCCTGAATAATAAGTTTACCGTCCTGGATGCTGTTGGCGGGGACGACTGACCAGGGGTGAGCCACGGTGGCAGGGCCTCTGTCACTGAGTCTGACCCTGTGATGCAGAAGGGTGGGACGGAGAGGAGGAGAGCTGTCGTCATTGGAGACTCTATAGTCAGGGGAGCAAACAGGAGATTTTGTGGACGTGAGAAGGAAACCCGCAAGGTTTGTTTCCTCCCGGGTGCCAGGGTCCGGGATGTGTCTGACCGGGTACATGACATTCTGGTATGAGAGGGAAAGCAACCAGAAGTCGTGATACATATTGGTACCAATGACATAGGCAGGAAGAGGGATGAGGTCCTGAAGGGTGAGTTTCGGGAACTAGGCAGAAGGCTGAAGAACAGGACCTCAAGGGTGGTGTTCTCAGGATTGCTGCCAGTGCTACGTGATAGTGATGGTAAGAATTGGAGGAGATGGCAGTTGAATGCGTGACTGAGGAGTTGGTGCAGGGGACAGGGTTTTAGATTTTTGGATCATTGGGATCTCTTCTGGGGAAGGTGGAACCTGTACAGATTGGATGGGTTGCACCTGAACTCGAGGGGGAGCAATATCCTTGCTGGTAGGTTTGCTAGCATGGTTCGGGAGGGTTTAAACTAATTTGCAAGGGGGATGGGACCCAGAGCGATAGAGCAGTGAAAGAAGTGCATGGAGTAAAGCCAGATCTAACATATAGAGAGGCTTTGAGGAAAGAGCAGCAGAATAAAGGGTGTAAAGGCAGTAAGGTAGAAGGGCTAAAGTGCGTGTACTTCAATGCAAGAAGCATCAGGAACAAAGGTGATGTTCTGAGAGCTTGGATACATACATGGAATTATGATGTAGTGGCCATTGCGGAGACTTGGCTGGCACCAGGGCAGGAATGGATTCTCAATATTCCTGGATTTCAGTGCTTTAAAAGGGATAGAGAGGGGGGAAAAGGGGAGGAGGGGTGGCATTACTGGTCAGGGATACTATTACAGCTACAGAAAGGGTGGGTAATGTAGCAGGATCCTCTTTTGAGTCAGTATGGGTGGAAGTCAGGAGCAGGAAGGGAGCAGTTACTCTACGTGGGGTATTCTATAGGCCCCCTGGTTGCAGCAGAGATACCGAGGAGCAGATTGTGAGGCAGATTTTGGAAAGGTGCAAAAATAATAGGGTTGTTATCATGGGTGACTTTAACTTCCCTAATATTGATTGGCACTTGATTAGTTCCAAGGGTTTAGATGGGGCAGAGTTTGTTAAGGGTGTCCAGGATGGATTCCTGTCTCAGTATGTTGATAGGCCGACGAGGGGGAATGCCATACCAGATCTAGTATTAGGTAACGAACCGTGTCAGGTCACAGATCTGTCAGTGGGTGAGCATCTGGGGGACAGCGATCACCGCTTCCTGGCCTGTAGCATTATCATGGAAAAGGACAGAATCAGAGAGGACAGGAAAATTTTTAATTGGGGAAGGGCAAATTATGAGGCTATAAGACTAGAACTTGCGGGTGTGAATTGGGATGATGTTTTTGCAGGGAAATGTACTATGGACATGTGGTTGATGTTTAAGGATCTCTTGTAGGATGTTAGGGATTAATTTGTCCCGCTGAGGAAGATAAAGAATGGTAGGATGAAGGAACCATGGGTGACAAGTGAAGTGGAAAATCTAGTCAGGTGGAAGAAGGCAGCATACACGAGGTTTAGGAAGCAAGGATCAGATGGGTCTATTGAGGAACATAGGGTAGCAAGAAAGGAGCTTAAGAAGGAGCTGAGAAGAGCAGGAAGAGGGCATGAGAAGGCCTTGGCGAGTAGGGTAAAGGAAAACCCCAAGGCATTCTTCAATTATGTGAGGAACAATAGGATGATAGGAATGATGGTAGGACCGATTAGAGAGAAAAGTGGGAAGATGTGCCTGGAGGCTGTGGAAGTGAGCGAGATCCTCAATGAATACTTCTCTTCAGTATTCACCAATGAGAGGGAACTTGATGACGGTGAGGACAATATGAGTGAGGTTGATGTTCTGGAGCATGTTGATATGAAGGGAGAGGAGGTGTTGGAGTTGTTAGGACTGATAAGTCCCCGGGGCCTGTCGGAATATTCCCCAGGCTGCTCCACGAGGCAAGGGAAGAGATTGCTGAACCTCTGGCTAGGATCTTTATGTTCTCGTTGTCCACAGGAATGGTACGGGAGGATTGGAGGGAGGCGAATGCTGTCCCCTTGTTCAAAAAAGGTAGTAGGGCTAGTCCAGGTAATTATAGATCAGTAAGCCTTACATCTGTGGTGGGAAAGCTGTTGGAAAAGATTCTTAGAGATAGGATCAATGGGCATTTAGAGTATCATGGTCTGATCAGGGACAGTCAGCATGGCTTTGTGAAGGGCAGATTGTGCCTAACAAGCCTGATAGAGTTCTTTGAGGAGGTGACCAGGCATATAGATGAGGGTAGTGCAGTTGATGTGATCTATAAGGATTTTTGTAAGGCATTTGACAAGTTCCACATGGTAGGCTTATTCAGAAAGTCAAGGCATAGGATCCAGGGAAGTTTGGCCAGGTGGATTCAGAATTGGCTTGCTTGCTGAAGGAAGATGGTCATGGTGGAGGTAGAACAATCAGATTGGAGGGTTGTGACTAGTGGTGTCCCTCAAGGATCTGTTCTGGGACTTCTACTTTTTGTGATTTTTATTAACGACCTTGATGTGAGGGTAGAAGGGTGGGTTGGCAAATTTGCAGATGACACAAAGGTTGGTGGTGTTGTAGATAGTGTAGCGGATTGGTGACGATTGCAGAGAGACATTGATAGGATGCAGAAGTGGGCTGAGAAGTGGCAGATGGAATTCAACCCGGAGAAGTGTGAGGTGGTACACTTTGGAAGGACAAACTCCAAGGCAAAGTACAAAGTAAATGGCAGGATAGTTGGTAGTGTGGAGGAGCAGAGGGATCAGGGGATACATGTCCACAGATCCCTGGAAGTTGCCTCACAGGTAGATAGGGTAGTTAAGAAAGCTTATGGGGTGTTAGCTTTCATAAGTCAAGGGATAGGGTTTAAGAGACGCGATGTAATGATGCAGCTCTATAAAACTCTAGTTAGGCCACACTCGGAGTACTGCGTCCAGTTCTGGTCACCTCACTATAGGAAGGATGTGGAAGCATTGGAAAGGGTACAGAGGAGATTTACCAGGATTCTGCCTGGTTTAGAGAGTATGGATTATGATCAGAGATTAAGGGAGCTAGGGCTTTACTCTTTGGAAAGAAGGAGGATGAGAGGAGACATGATAGAGGTGTACAAGATATTAAGAGGAATAGACAGAGTGGACAGCCAGCACCTCTTCCCCAGGGCACCACTGCTCAGTACAAGAGGACATGGCTTTAAGGTAAGGGGAGGGAAGTTCAAGGGGGATATTAGAGGAAGGTTTTTCACTCAGAGAGTGGTTGGTGCGTGGAATGCACTGCCTGAGTCAGTGGTGGAGGCAGATACACTAGTGAAGTTTAAGAGACTACTAGACAGGCATATGGAGGAATTTAAGGTGAGGGGTTATATGGCAGGCAGGGTTTGAGAGTCAGCACAACATTGTGGGCCGAAGGGCCTTTAATGTGCTGTACTATTCTATGTTTTATGGAACATATAGAGATTAAAGAGGAGGAGGTGCTTACTGCCTTACAGCAAATAAAGGTAAATAAATCCCCCAGGCCTGACATGATATTTTCTCGGACCTTGAGAGAGACTAGTGTAGAAATTGCAGGGATCCTGGCAGAAATATTTAAAACGTATTTCGCCACAAGTGCGGTGCCGGAGGATTGGAGGGTAGCTCATGTTGTTCTGTTGTTTGAAAAAGGCTCCAAAAGTGCACCAGGTAATTACAGGCCAGTGAGCCTGACATCGGTATTAGGTAAATTATTGGAAGGTGTTCTGAGAGATCGGATATACAAGGATTTGGACAACCAAGGGCTGATTAAAGATAGTCAGCGTGGCTTTGTTCATGGCAGATCGTGTTTAATGAATCCTGTAGAGTTTTTCGAGGAGGTTACCAAGAATGCACATGAAGGAAAGGCTGTGGATGTTGTCTACATGAACTTTAGTAAGGCTTTTGACAAGGTCCCACTTGAGAGGTTAGTTCAGAAGGTTCAGACAGTAGGTATCCATGGAGAGGTTGTAGAGTGGATTCGAAATTGGCTGTGTGTGAGAAGGCAGAGAGTGGTAGTGGATCATTGCTTCTCTGACTGGAGGCCTGTGACTAGTGGTGTGTCTCAGGGATCTGTGCTGGGACCATTGTTGTTTGTTGACTATATCAATGATCTAGATGATAATGTGATAAATTGGATCAGCAAGTTTGCTGATGACACTAAGATGGAGGCGTTGTGGACTGCGAGGAAGGCTTTCAAAGCTTGCAGAGGGATCTGGACCAACTGGCAACATGGGCCAGAAAATGGCAGATGGAATTTAATGCAGGCAAGTGTGAGGTGTTCCATTTTGTAAGGCCAAATCAAGGTAGGACATACACGGTAAATGGTAGGGCACTGAGGAGTGCGCAGGAAGAAAGGGATCTGGGAGTTCAGATACATAATTCCCTGAAAGTGGCGTCACAGGAAGACAGGGTTGTAAAGAAGGCTTTTGGCATCCTGGCATTCATAAATCAAAGTTGAGTATAGGAGTTGGAATGTTATGGTGAGGTTGTATAAGACATTGGTGAGGCCAAATTTGGAGTATTGTGTGCAGTTCTGGTCACTGAACTATAGGACGGATATCCGTAAGACTGAAAGTGTGAGGAAAAGATCTGCGAGGATGTTGCCGGCTCTTCAGGAGTTGAGTTACAAGGAAAGATTGAACAGGTCAGGACTTTATTCCTTGGAGCGCAGAAGAATGAGGGGAGATTTGATCTGACAGGAGGAAGGAGGATGGGGAAGAGAGATCCCACAGGAGGAAGGGGGATGGGGAAGAGAGATCCGAAGGAGGAAGGGAAATGGGGAGGAGAGATCCAACAGGAGGGAGGGGGATGGGGAAGTGAGATCCCACTAACGGAGATGGGAGTAGACTCTCACATGGTGGATTGGATAGCGGACTACTTGACAGATAGACCTCAGTATGTGCGGTTGGGAGACTGTAGGTCTGACACGGTGGTCAGCAGCACAGGAGCACCGCAGGGAACCGTACTCTCTCCGGTCCTGTTCACCCTGTACACATCAGACTTCCAATATAACTCGGAGTCCTGCCATGTGCAGAAGTTCGCTGATGACACGGCCATAGTGGGGTGTGTCAGGAATGGACAGGAGGAGGAGTATAGGAAACTGATACAGGACTTTGTGATATGGTGCAACTCAAACTACCTGCGTCTCAATATCACCAAGACCAAGGAGATGGTGGTGGACTTTAGGAGATCTAGGCCTCATATGGAGCCAGTGATCATTAATGGAGAATGTGGAGCAGGTTAAGACCTACAAGTATCTGGGAGTACAGTTAGACGAGAAGCTAGACTGGACTGCCAACACAGATGCCTTGTGCAGGAAGGCACAGAGTCGACTGTACTTCCTTAAAAGGTTGGCGTCATTCAATGTCTGTAGTGAGATGCTGAAGATGTTCTATAGGTCAGTTGTGGAGAGCGCCCTCTTCTTTGTGGTGGCGTGTTGGGGAGGAAGCATTAAGAAGAGGGACGCCT
Organism: Hemitrygon akajei; assembly: GCF_048418815.1. Lineage (NCBI taxonomy): Eukaryota > Metazoa > Chordata > Chondrichthyes > Myliobatiformes > Dasyatidae > Hemitrygon > Hemitrygon akajei. The sequence goes on from NW_027331962.1 coordinate 3,933,736, forward strand.
CACGTCTTAATAAGCTGGTAAGGAAGGCGGGCTCTGTCGTGGGCAAAGTACTGGAGAGTTTAACATCGGTAGCTGAGCGAAGGGCGCTGAGTAGGCTACGGTCAATTATGGAAAACTCTGAACATCCTCTACATAGCACCATCCAGAGACAGAGAAGCAGTTTCAGTGACAGGTTACTATCGATGCAATGCTCCTCAGACAGGATGAAGAGGTCAATACTCCCAAATGCCATTAGGCTTTACAATTCAACCGCCAGGACTTAAGAACTTTTAAAAAGCTATTATTAATGCTTTTTGAGATAGTGATTTAGATGCATATCATATTTATTACTGAGTTAAGTATTATATGTAATTAGTTTTGATACAACAAGTGTATGGGACATTGGAAAAAAAAGTTGAATTTCCCCATGGGGATGAATAAAGTATCGATCTATCTATCTATCTATCTATCTATCACAGGGTGAAGGGGGTTTGCGAAGAGAGATCCCATAGGAGGATGGGAGATGGGGAAAAGAGAATTGACAGGAGGAAGGGGGATGGGGCAGAGAGATACCACAGGGGGAAGGGGATGGGGAAGAGAGATCCGACAGGAGGAAGGCGAATGGGGAAGAGAGATCCAACAGGAGGGAGGGGGATGGGGAAGTGAGATCCCACAGGATGAAGGGGGTTTGCGAAGAGAGATCCCATAGGCGGATGGGGGATGGGGAAAAGAGATCTGACAGGAGGAAGGGGGGTTGGGATGGGATACCACTGGAGGGAAGGGAATGGGGAAGTGAGAACCCACAGGAGGAAGAGGAATGGGGAAGAAAGATCCTGCTGGAAGGGGGCTGGGGAAAAGACATTTCACTGGAGGATGAGGGAAGGGTAATAGAGAGCCCACAGGAGGAATGGGGATGGGGAAGCGATCCCTAAGAATCGAAGGGGGATTGGGATAAAAAGTCCCACGAGAATTCCAAGGGTAAACGATAATCCTACAAGACGAGAGGATGCAGAAAATTTTTGTACGAGTGTGTCGGGTCTGAACAGAGCCCCAGAGGAAATGCGGCCTCGCTCTCTGTGTATCTGGTAGTGAACAAAGTCACACACTATCAAGGGCAGGGGAGGACAATCTCACAATGCTATTTCTTTCCTTCTCACTGGGACAGTCTGCTGATGGTCTCTTGTCCCTCACCGGGAAGGGGGTGTGAATCTCTGACCCACCTGCTGCAATCAGTGTCGGTCTGGGTGTCAGTAACAGTGAGAAGGAACATTGTCAATGGACGTGTCACAGGCAGCAGGAAACACGGCCATTCCTGTGATTTACTACCATTAAACCAATGGTCGTTGTTCACTGATCTGATGAAGTCTCCAACATCCCTTCACAAGGAACCACAGAGCCCTCCTGTCCTTGGGGAATTACTGACTGATCCCCTGGTCATTTGTCACAATTCTTCACAATCTGATTTATCACAGTTTAACCCAAATCTCTTTACATTGAAATGACACAATAGAACAGTTTCACAGTTCAGAGTGAGAGATAAATCAAGTTACCTCAACTCCTGGCACTTGTGCAGCCCGGGTCCCAGCCGCTGGATTCCTTCACACTGAATGTGGCAGTTCTCCAGGTCGAGGTGTTTTATTGTATCACAGAGTCCGATGACATGAGACAGGACTGCGCAGTCAATCGGGGTCAGTGTCATTCCACTGAATGAAAGTGTTTTCACAGATCCCAGTGTGGCCTGAGCCAGTCCACGATTCTGAGACTCAAACAGGTAGTGCAATGTATTCAGGAAGCTCCTTTTACCAGCCTCACTCCATGTGTTTCCTCTCTGGCGTTTAACCTCCTCCTTCACCCAGTCAATCACCCGGCAGGTTTTTTCATTAGGAAATGGACCCAGAAACTCCTCCAGGCCCCGAGCTGTCATTGGGGAGGAGAGACCAGCAACAAAACGGAGAAATACCACAAATCGCCCATCTGTCGTGTTGTGGGCTTCAGTGAGGAATTTCAGCATATCCCCGGGATGTGGATTCAGGAATTGTGCGACTGCAGCTACAAACTCTTGGATGGTGAGGTGTGGGAATGTGTACACCATGCTCCAGGCAGAATCCTCTCTCTCCAAAAGCTCCATCAGGAACCCGGTCAGGAACTGGGAAGGCTGCAGACTGTAGTTGACCAAATCTCCATCTGTAAACACAATCTTCTTCTCCAACACTCCTCTGAAGGCCATCTGACCAACCCTGAGTAACACATCACGGGGTCTCTCAATCTCACGGCCGTGGTTTTTCAGGATGTTGTAAATATAGTAGGTGTACAGTTGGGTGATGGTCTTGGGAACTCGCTGTGGGTCCCTGACTCTTTGTGTGAAGAAGGGGCCCAGTGCCAGAGCGAGGATCCAGCAGTAGGAGGGGTTGTAGCTCATGGTGTACAGGATCTCGTTCTCCTTCACATAATTGAAAACAGCTTCGGCCACCGTCTGATCTTCAAAATGTCTGATGAAATATTCCTTCCGTTCCTTATCAACAAATCCCAGGATTTCAGCCCGGACAGCGATCTCTGCCTTTTCCAATAAATGTAACGCAGTGGGTCGGGTGGTCACCAGCACTGAACACCCTGGGAACAGCTTGCCCTGGATTAAACTGTACACAATGTCAGACACTTCACACCACCACTCGGGATCTGGGCACTGGTGTTTGGGTTCTGTATCTCTCCGACTGTCCGCAAAATCGATTTTGTGTTTGAATTCATCTAAACCATCGAATATAAACAGTAATCCCTCTGCGTTCTTCCAGACTTCTCTCAGGAAATTCCCAAAGTAAGGATACTGATCCAGAATCAGTTCCCTCAGGTTTATTCTACAATTAATGGTGTTTAAATCTCGGAATTTGAAACTGAAGACAAACTGGAATTGTTGGTATATTTTCCCCATGGCCCAGTCATAAACAATCTTTTGTACCATCGTTGTTTTCCCGATCCCCGGGACTCCGGCCACTGCTGCTGAACTCCCAGATTTGGATTTACTCCGGGAAAAGCTGCTCTGGAATAACTGATCAGTACGGATTTTTTCCAGCTGACTGCGGAGTTGTTTCTCTCTATAATCCTCATGGTCTCTGCCTCTTGCCAGCAGCTCATGTTCCACCAGTGTCCGATCTCGAACAGTAGAAATGACCGTGAGCTCAGCGTATCGATCAGCCAGCTGGAAAACCTTCACCTTCTCCGTCATCAGGATCGTGTTCACTCTCAGGGTTTCAGTTTGTGCCCGCAGAGTCTCCTTGTGTTTCTGTTGAACATCTTCCATGGGAACAGAGAACATACTCAAAACGTTAAATGGCTCATCTGACAAATAACTTTATAATGGTATTTCAGCATTCAGTGTTTGAGATTACATGAATAAATTCAATGCTTCCATGGATATTAGGACAGAAAGTAAAATTCTGTTCACAGACACGGAATTGACAGCAATGGATGTCCCGGAAAATGTCCAATCCTCATGTTCTGGTTCTAGTTATTTGTGAAGGTGAACATTCCCCTGATTGTACTTTGTGAGGAAGCTTAAACAAGCAACACTCCCCACTAACATCTTAACTACATTCTGCAGAGGCGTGGTTGAGAGTGTGCTGACCTTTTGCATCACAACCTGGTACTCCAGCTGCAGCGCTGCTGACAAAAAAAGCCTTGCAGGGGGTGGTTAGGGGAGCAGAGAAGGTTATTGGGGTCTCCCTACCTTCTGTCCAAGACCTCTTTCAGATTTGATGCCTCCAGAAGACACGGTACATCATTAAAGACCCCTCACACCCTCTCCATGAACTGTTTGTTCTTCTGCCATCAGGCAAACGGTACAGGAGCATCAAAACTAAAACCACAAGGCTACTAAACAGCTTCCTCCCACAGGCAGTCAGACTGCTAAATAGCTGCTCTACCTGACTCTGCTTTGGACGCTTCTAACTTGCACTGGGCACTTACAACTTGATTTAAAGCGACATGTGGCTGTTGTGTTTTATTATTTATTGTAGTGTTTATTATTTAGTGTTGCGTTTGTTATGTTATGATTGGACTGCTCCTGGGAAACGCTGTCTCATTCTGCCCTGCAGAGCTGATGTACGGTTGGAACGACAATAAATTTTTTGAATCTTGAATATCCTATTGCAGTCCTGACTGCACTCCCGTTACAAAAACATTTCACTATATTTAAAGCATTGTTTGCATCATTAACAGAGGATGTTAATGTTGATCTGGTGTGGAACTATGGAGAGCAGGACACTATGCATTTTGGCCAATCTACACACTGGGGAGTCACAGGTGTCCACTGCTCTTGCATCAAAACAGAGGCAGAATACGCGGGAAATACTCAAGTCGGGCAGCGCCTGGGGGAAATTCACAGTGAAGTTGCGGATCGATAACCCATTGGAATGACAGGAATGAAAATGGGTCGTTTTCAATTGCAGTGATGGAGGATTGGTGGAAAGATGGAATCTGTGTTAATGGAAGAAGCCACAAGGGTCTGTCTCAGTGATGTACATCGTGTCTGTGGGAGAGGGTGGTGAGGTCTTGGCAACTGCTACTCATCAGTCTTGCTGTGGGGGTATGGGGCGCTGTCTAATGAGGCCTCCGTCTGTCAGAGTCGACCATGGATGTCCTGCCCCTGCAAGCCGGGACACTCCGATATGGAGAGGAAGCTTCTGCCGATGTAGCAAGCTCCCTCTCTCCATGCATCTGATGTACACAAAGGAACGGCAGAGACTGACACAGCTTGGCACCAGAGGTGTCGCAGGAGATGCCAGTCTGCGTTGAACACCATTTAACACTGACTCAGGGACTCCAGCTCCAGGCTTTTCCCACTGGGTTTACTCCCAAACTCTTCCCCATGAGGGGTTACAGCTACAAGGCAGTGGAGTTTTGAGATCAGAGTTTTCTTGTTCCTGGGTGAGCTGCCAATCACTGCCGACAAGCCTCATCTGCCCAAAGCGACTGGTTGTAAGGCACCAGTAACCCACCTCTGCCCCTTCTCCTGTGGGAAGAAACGCTTCCACCGGGATTAGTGGCTAAACCGCACGTGAAGGCCAAGAGCTGGACAGAGGCTACTCGCCACTGGGAGCATTTAATAGGTCGTGGCAGCTCATCCGCACTGTCACCCCCCCTCCCACCCGGTTATAACAATCTTAAGCAACCAAGGGGCGCTGTATTATTGACAATGAATCGGTAAATTGGTTTATTATTGTGACATGCACCTCTGTAAAATGGAAAACTTTTCTGCATGCGACCCAAATAGATCATTACATCACATCGGTGCAATGAGGTTGTACAAGGAAACATGGAACAGAATAGTTCAGGGAAACAGTGTTTCAGTTGCCGAGAAAATGCAGTGCAGGCAGACGATAAGGTAGAAGGCCAAAGGATCATTGGGAGGTCAGTGTTGAGTTTTTTTGGGACTATGTTCCAAAACTGTAGAATTCAACACCTTAAACTACAGTACTGTGCAGACGTCTGAGGTGTATATTAGGACTGACACATTGTCTTTTATTTTCTAGTTTGTACTTTATCCCGTTGTGATGCGGTTTGAACGGCATCGTCTGGATGAAAGGTGCTTTATAAATAAGTCAACATTATTATTATTATTATTATTATTATTATTAATCATCATCATCATCATCATCATCTTAGCCTAAACTGGTAAAACTTGAGGTACAGGCATAGCCAAGCACACTCATGTCTCAATTGATAGGAGATTTCAGACTATTCTCGTGGTGTATAGTGTTATGGGTTTTCGAAGATTTACACAAGTATCGCTGTGTGGGCCTAATTTATTAATACTATTCTGTAAAGCCTTTAGGACGATACCAGTTATTGATATTACGATTGGGATAAATAATATCCTGTTCGTGTTCCATAGTCTTTCATTTTGCCCTCTCAATTCAACATATTTCTGGTATTGTTTTTTACTAGTTCATTTCTGTAAGTTATGTGTGTTTGGAATGGCTATATATATTTAAAAAGTTGCTTTTGCTTGTTTATCCTGTAAAATTACATCCGAACGCAGATCATGTATTATCCTATCTGAAATAATGATCGTACGCAGTATGATATGAAGGACTCTAACTCTAAAAATGGAAGAGGCTTGTACGTTTAGTAAATTATGGTGTTTTTCATCAGTTGTAGTTTAAGCAATGTTTTTGTGAATGTTGTCCGCCATTTTATTGTGCTTGTGCAAGTAATGAGATTCAGTTGAACTACTGCAGGATCTTGTAAATTCGGATTGGTTGTAGTTTCTCTTATAATTTTCAGCATATATCGTCTTGGACCTATTAGTCGTTTATTCTGTATTATTGATAACTACATGTGTCAACAACCTTGTCCTGTATTGCTACAATGATCCCTTCTGTTTCTGGGAAGAGGTATCCAACTCTGAGCCAGGGGCTCGACGCTTCCTTGTCGACATCTAATCGGCTCAGATCGTGTGTATGTCCTCCGTGGGGAGTCAGACTCTCCCATTGGTTAACGTTTTCTACTATTATGATAGTTTCTTCATTTTTATGGGTTATGCTTTCATTTACGTTCAGTGATGTGTACCCCTTATCAGATTTGCATATGCGTGTATGGAGTGCTGAATCCTGCTTGCGTTATGACAATGTGTCAATAGAGCTAATTGTGAATTTCAGAAAAGGCGAGATGAGGGAACACGACACACCAGTCCTCACAGAGGGATCTGATGTGGAAAGAGTGAGCAATTTCAAATTCCTGGCTGTCAATATCTCCATGTATCTAACCTGGACCCAATATATCGATGCAACTACAGAGAAGGCACAACAGTGGCTATATTTCATCAGGAGTTTCCAGCATCACTCGAATATTTCTACAGGTGTGACTTGCAGAGCATTGTAACTGGCTGCGTCACCGTCTGGTTCACGAGGAACGGAGTAAGGCGCACACTCAACGATTCAGGAGCAACTTCTCCTCTGATATCCACTTTCTGAATGGACATTGAACCCATCGATAGTGACTCATTAATCGCTTTTTTATTTCTATTTCTGCACTACTTATTTAGTTTAATATTTCATATAATCACACAGACATGCACAGCTATATATGTTCAACTTCCAGGCCCTGAAGCCACTTCGCTGCTCAGCCAGATCCACCATCCGACAGGACACATGTCTCGCATGGATAACTCCAGGTTACCGAAAGCAGTACTCTACGGAGAACTCTTTCAGGGCAAGAGAGATCGTGGTGCCCCACGCAGGAGGTACAGGGACCAAGTTAAGCAGAGGCTCTCTCAGGTAAATATGGAGGTCAACTAGTGACAGGCGCTGATCCACGGAAAAGCCAGGAATTCTGAGGAACCCAGAAGAGCGACTGCTGAAAAGAAGAGGGGATGCAAGAAGGATCCAACTACCCAAGCGCCTGCATCCCAGCTGTCCCTCTGTCCCAACTGCTCCTGAGTCCACAGATCCAGAATTGGCCCCTACCGTCACCAACAATCGTGTCGTCATCCAGTACCACCACCCCCCCTCACAGACACACACACACACACACACACACACACACACACACACACACACACACACACACACACACACACACACACACACACACACACACACACACACACACCTATTTGGGAAGAGAACAGGATTTAGGGTATGTTTCATGATCATTAATGCTTGGTGGAACCCCGGAATGTCCATGCCCTCAAACCCTTTTGTTCCCCGGATCTGGAGTACCTGGTGCTGCTGTGTAAACCTTTCCGGCTGCCAAGGGACTTCCCGGCTGTTATTATCACAGCTGTGTAATAACAACATCCCCCAGTTGTGTGTTATTGTCACAGAGTGGGGATGATTTCCTTCAGAAATCAGTCAGGACTTCCCAAACCACAAAATTAGTGTCAACAGTTCCGTGTGAACAGCACTTGCTGTGTGACCGACTGCTTACATTGCCGGTGATCAGCAGGAGCTCAAGAAATTCAGCTCCGATCTGTGCAAAGTCATCCAGGCAGCGAAACGACAATACAGAGATCGTATTCAGGCACAGCTTTCCACCAACAACACACACAGCTTATGGCAAGCTCTGCACCCCAATGCAGACTTCAGAGCTAAGTGCAGTGGTGCTGCCAACATCGCTGCCTGTCTCCCAGAGGATCTAAGTCTCTTTACGCTCGGTTCGATATCGCCAACACTGAGACCCGAGGAGAGCTGACAAAGCGACCTACACATTGGTCATCTCTGAGGCTGAAGTTCGCAGGTGTTTCCAACGAGTGGACAGTCGCAAGCCTGCGGGACCGGACGGCGTCCCAGGGCGGGTACTCAGGATGCGCTCGACACAACTGGCAGGTGTATTTACGGATATTTTTAATCTCACCCTCTCCTAGTGTAGAGTTCCCTCCTGCTTCAAATCATCCACCATTGTTCCTGTACCTAAAACAACTAAGGCAACGTGCCTGAACGTCTGGCGTCCTGTCGCACTCACCTCAATAATAAGCAAATGCTTTGAGAGACTGGTCAAGGACTGTATCTGCAGCTTGTTACCACCCACACTGGACCCCCTACAATTCACCTACCGACACAACCGATCAACAGATGACACAATAGCCACTGCTCTGCACACCTCCTTAAACATCTGGAGAAGAGGGATGCTTATGTGAGAATGATGTTATTAGACTACAGTTCAGCATTCAATACCATCATTCCCTCCAGGCTTGACAAGAAGCTCAGAGACCTCGGCCTTCACCCTGCCTTGTGCAGCTGGGTCCTGGATTTCCTGTCAGATCACCAGCAGGTGGTAAGAGTGGGCTCCCTCACCTCTGCCCCTCTACACAGGAGCCCCTCAGGGCTGTGTCCTAAGCTCCCTCCTTTACTCTCTGTATTTCTCCTTTGAAGGTCTCCCACCTACCAATCACGTCCTTGCCAGAGAACAACCTGTCCCAATCTACGATTTTTAGATCTCTTCTCATTTCTTCAAATTTGGCCCTTTTCAGGTTTAGAACGTCAACCCGAGTACCAGATCTATCTTTATCCATGATCAAGTTGAAACTAATGACGTTATGATCACTGGAACGAAAATGTTCCCCTACACAGGCTTCCGTCACCTGCCCTAACTCATTTCCTAATAGGAGATCTAATATTGCATCCTCCCTAGTTGGTACATCTATATATTGATTTAGAAAACTTTCCTGAACACATTTTACAAACTCTAACCCATCTAGACGTTTAACAGTATGGGAGTCCCAATCAATGTGTGGAAAATTAAAATCCTCTACAATCACAAATTTCTGTCTCCTGCAGTTGTCTGTTATCTCTTTGCAGATTTGCTCCTCCAATTCTCGCTGACTATTGGGTAGTCCATAATACAACCCTATTAATGTGGTCATACCTTCCTGTTTCTCAGCTCCACCCATATGGCCTCAGTAGACAAGCCATCTAATCTGTCCTGCCGAAGCACTGCTGTAATATTTTCCCTGACTAGCAAAGCCACCACCCACCCTTCATCCCTCTGTCTCTATCACGTCTGAAACATCGGAACCCTGGAACATTGAGCTGCCAGTCCTGCCCCTCCTGTAGCCAAGTTTCAGTAATGGCTATGATGCCATAATTCCATGTGTCAATCCAGGCCCTCAGCTCGTCTGCCTTTCCCACAATACTCCACGCTTTGAAATATACACACCTCAGAGGAATATTACCAGCACACACAACCTTGCTATTTGTGACTTTGCATGAACTACCAACATCATTTATTTTTACCCCCATTCCACTGTCTACTCTGGCACTCTGGTTCCCATCTAGTTTAAACCCTCCCCAATAAAACTAGCAAACCTCCCTGCAAGTATATTGGTGCCCTTGTAGTTCTGGTGTAACCCGTTTCTCTTGTACAGGTCCCACCTGCCCCTGAAGAGTTCCCGATGATCTAGAAATCTGAAACCCTGCCCCCTACACCAGTTTCTCAGCCACGTGTCCATCTGCCAGAGCATCGCACTCTTACCCTCACTGGCACGTGGCACAGGCAGCAATCCGGAGATTACTACCCTCTATCTCCTGTTTTTCAACTTCCTACCAAGCTCTCTGTACTCACTCTGTAAAAATGGGCCGAAGGATCATTCTGGACCCAAGACTCATTAAGCACAAACTGGTCCAGCTGCTACCATCCGGGAAATGGTACCGCAGTTTAAAAGCCAGGACCAACAGGCTCCGCGACAGCTTCTTCCACCAGGCCATCAGACTGATTAATTCACGCTGATACAATTCTATTTCCACAATTGTATACATAAATACAGACTCACTGCACACACTTTACTGTAATCGTGCTGCTGGCGCAGAAAAACAATTTTCACGACATGTGTCCATGATATTAACCCTGATCCTGAAAATTTTTATGTGGCTGTTGTCTCATTTTTTTAGATCTGTTATTCATCATCCTCATACTGTCCTCGTTCATATCAATCCAAGTGCACTCCAGTGCACATGGTGTTTTCCAGACATTGCTATTTAAGTTCTTATTGTTTTGCATATTTTCCAGATCTGTTTCAGACCAGGATATTTTACCAAAATTATACGTCAATATGGGCACAGTGAGTGTTTACCACCTTCGTTATATTTTTACTGTTCAGCTCTGTTTGGCAGATTTTCTTGATCCTGGATGTAAATTCAAAGTTTGTTCAGCCTTGCAGTAAATTCAGATTTTCTTCAGCCTTGAAGTAAATTTTGTTGGAAGGTTTTCCTTTATCACACGATGATCTATTTTCTTTGCTTATTGGTATCCTAAATATCCGTTTCATATTCTGTTGCACTGCATCCCGATGCTCTGTTTGATATTCTACCGGCTCTATTGCACCTTTCTTTATGTTTAATCATGTTCTGTACTTTCTTAGTCTAAAGTTCATGCTTATATATTTGGAAATTAGTTCCATTATTTGAATTATTTGTTTCAGCTTTACTGCTGCAAGAGCAAATAATTTCAAATCATCAATGTATAGCTGTGTCAAGGTATAGTTCATATATTTTTCTGATTAGATACCTGATTTTTATCTGTTTCAGTAAATTATGAGTGGGCTTAAAGCTAGACAAAACCATAGTGGGCTTAGTGAGTCACTCTGGAAAATCCCTCCATTTATTTTGATAGTGGTCGTTGTTCCTCTGTGGTTGTTAATAGGATGATTATTTTACGCGAATGTTTCACCAGCTGTAGAAATTTCACAAGTATTGTATGAATTTTATATATATTTGGAACTTCTCTTAAACACGAGGAACAGAATCAGATGTGTTTTTTTTTTGATTGACAATATAACACTGAAAGTTTTCTGCTTTCCACAGGGTTTGAAATAGAGTTAGATAATCTGTTATCTGTTGTTCAAACCCGAACGGTATTCTGTCTGCTCTCCTGTGAGTATATTGTGGTTATCTAAGTTGTTATCTGAGTTGTTGTTCGTTACGAGATGTACGATGCTATAATTTTAGATATAAAATTGTCTTATTATTATTAAGAGCCAATAATAACATAGTAGGTGACCATTTAGTAGTCTTATAAATGCAGAATAAAGCTGTCATTGAGGGTGGTGGTACAGACCTTCAGCCTTTTATATGTTCTGCCCCATGGGAGTATGACAGAGAGGATGTATGAGGTGGTTTGGGGTTCAGTAGCAAGGCTTTGGTTCGGGTTTGTGTCTTGCCAGCTTGATTGAGTTCCTCCAGGAGGTGACAAAGGTGATGGATGCAGTCACACATGGATATTGTCTACTTGTATATTGGTAGAGTGTTTGACAAAGTCCCACATGGGAGGCTCATACAGAATATTAACATGCTTGAGAACTGTGGGGAATTGTCCTGGCTGCCAGGGACACAAACTGGGAGAAATGTCTTGGCTGGCGGGTGGTGAATCTGTGAAATTATTGTCATAGACGGCTGAGGAAGACACTTCCTTGGATATATTTAAAATGCAGGTCGATATGTTCCTGATTAGGAAGAGTGTCAACGTTTACTGGGATAATGGGGTAGAGAGTAATTGAAGAGCAAATTTACTGAGCCGAATGGCTAAATTCTGCTCCTAGGTCTTATGGTTTTAGGGAGCATCTGGAGTATTGTGTTCACTTCTGATTGTCCAGCTCTTGGAAGGATTGGAGAGGGTGCAGAACAGGTTCATCAGGATGTTGCCTGGGTTCGGTGGCATGTGCTACAAGTAGAGGTTTGATAAACTTGATTTGTTTATTCTGGAGTTAGAATAGAGATCTGACTGAGGTGTACAAGTTTGAGAGGTAAGAGCTTGGGGCATCAGCCTGCATTTTGTTTGTTTATTTTTACGTAAGACTGGTGTCTAATACCAGAGGGCATTTGGTTAAGGTGAGATGGGGTAAATTTACAGCAATTGTGGGTAGTTTTTTAACAGAGTTGTGGGTGCCTGGAATTTACCGTCTGGGTCAACATGGCTTTGTGAAGGGTAGGTCGTACCTCACGAGGCTAATTGAGTTTTTTAAAGCGGTAACAAAAAGCAATTGACGGAGGTACGGTAGTAGTTGTGGTCTACATGGATTTTAGCAAGGCATTTGACAAGGTCCCTCACGAGAGACTCATCCAGAAAATCATGAGGCATGGGATAAGTGGAACCTTGGCTGTTTGGATAAAAAATTGGCTTACAGGAAGAAAGCAGAGGGTAGTAGTGGAAGGAAAGTATTCTGCCTGGGGGTCGGTGACTAGTGGAGTGCCGCAGGGATCTGTCCTGGGACCCCTGCTATTTGTGATTTTTATAAATGACCTGGATGTAGAGGTGGAAGAATGGGTGAGTGAATTTGTGGATGACATGAAGATTGGAGGAGTTGTGGATGGAGCTGTAGGTTGTCGAAGGTTACAAGAGGATATAGAAAGGGTGCAGATTTGGGCAGAAAAGTGGCAGATGGGGTTCAATCCGGATAAGTGTGAGGTGACGCATTTTGGAAGGACAAAACAGAATGTTGAGTACAAGTTTAATCGTTGGTTACTTAAGAGTGTGGATGAACAGGGGGACCTTGGGGTTCAAATCGATACCTCCCTTAAGGTCGCTGCACGGGTTGATAGGATAGTTAAGAACTCCTATGGGATGCTAGGCTTCATTAATAGGGGGATTGAGTTCAAGAGTAGAGAGGCCAAGCTGCAAATCTACAAATCTCTGGTGAGACCGCACTTAGAGTATTGTGTTCAATTCTGGTCACCTCATTATAGGAAGGATGTGGAAGCTATGGAGAGGGTGCAGAGGAGATTTACCAGGATGTTGCCTGGTTTGGAGAACAAGTCATGTGAAGCAAAGTTAGCAGAGCTGGGACTTTTCTCTTTGGAGCGTAGAAGGTTGAGAGGGCACTTGATAGAGGTCTAAAAAATTATGAGAGGCATAGATAGGGTGGATTGCTAGTACCTGTTTCCCAGGGCACCAACAGCAAACATTAGAGGGCATATGTACAAAGTTAAGGGAGGGAAGTTTAGCGGAGACATCAGGGGTAAGTTTTTTACAGAGGGTTGTGGGTGCCTGGAACAACTTGCCAGGGATGGTGGTGGATGCTAAAACATTAAGGGTATTTAAGAACCTCTTGGACAGGCACATGGATGAAAGAAAAATAGAGGGTCACGGGGTACTGTGGGTTTAGTACTCTTTTTAAAGGAATATATGGGTCGGCACAACATCCAGGGCGGAAGAGCCTGTACTGTGCTGTAGTATTCTAGTGTCTAGAGTCTAGTGACTAGGGTCATGTCGGAGGCAACTATGTTATAGATGCTCCTAGTTATACATGAATGTGCAGGAAATGCAAGGAAATGGTCAATAATATAAGAAAGGATACCAACATTTTTTTTTCTTTCCCAGATATATAAAAAGTGGAAAAAGGGAGAGGGTCGATATCGGACCACTAGAAACTGCTGTTGTAGTTGCAGTAACGGGTGAAAAGGAAATGCCAGACACACTCTGTCCAAGTCACTGGCAGAATTCCAAAAGGTAAAGAACATCAGCAAACAGAATTGCGTGTAGTACTATTACAAAGGATAAGGGGCTTGGAAGATGAAAGGTCTGAAGATAGAAAAGTCACCTCGACTGGGTCATACAGAGTATCAGGAGCCTGCCTAGGGTGTGTAGGGATTCCCAGAGCGTTAGGACCTGGAGTGAAGGCTTCATCAGAACCAACATCTGGATTAATAGAAAAATACAATGTAGAATATTCAGGTTGCAAAGAGAGATTCTTTGAATTGTTACTTGAATCCAGAGATCGGAGAATGATTAATGGCTAATTTTGATTCCCAGGTTTTGCCAAGTCACAGACTAACACTTGAGATGTGGTTTGAACTGTGCATTTGATCTCTCACCTATCAGCTGAGTGGGTAATTCAGATAAACCTTGGCCGGTGTTCATGTATTCCTGTGGATCAGGACCTGTTTAAATATAAAAAAATCCATGGAAACAGAGCTAAAATAATTAAAATAACTAAAATGTTTATCTCAACGTGCCTTTGTGTTTAGTGCGTGGTTTTAACATACCGAGTTCCTGTATTTCCCTCAGTATTCTGTCCAACTTCGGTAACTCAGTCCTCCACATCAGAAAGGATTCCCACATCGCCCTCCGGGCCTGGGAGCCTTTGCCATTCACCAAACTGAGGAAGAGTCTGGAACTCTCTGTCCGGTTTCCCTTCTCTGTCAGTTCAGTGACTTTCTACAAAAGGAAACAATGGACTTATTGTGGAGCAGACAGACAGACATGGAGAATGTGCAGGAAAGTATCTGTTCATGGCCCGGGTAGCTTCAGAACAGATGCAGTCACTGGGCTGTTGCCTCATCCTCTCTGGGTTCAGTCATTAACAGAGAAACAGTAACTGAAGGAAATTCTAAATCAATAGTGTGTAAGAATAAGGATTTCCTGACACCCTGCAGTAGATGCAATGTGATTAATTTCTTCGATCTGTCAATGTGCAGCATTACATCAACAAGATGTGACAACAAGAACGGGAGAGAGGGGAGAGAGAGAGCAAAAACAAATGGATGGCGGGCATCACTGAATCGTGGCTGACAAAAGTTTATAGTTGGGTGCTTAAAACCAAGGATAAATATTGAATCGAAAGGATACGCAGGTAGGTGAAAGTGTTGGGTCGAAGCTGCTGTCATCAAAAATGAAAAGTCCTGAGAAAGAGGTGATATCGGATTAGACGATGAGGATGTTAAGAAACTGCGTAGGTAAAATGACCCTGATGGAAATTATATACAGGCATGTTAACAGTAGCCAGGATGTGGGCTACAAATTACAACGGGGGAGAGAAGAGGCATGGAAAAAAGTCAATGCTAAAATTGTCACGGGGAGTTTCAATATCCAGGTAGCTTTGGAAAATCAGGTCGGTGCTGAATCCCAAGTGAGGGAATTTATAGAATGCCTATGAGATGGCTTTTGAGAGAAGCCTATGGTTGAGCCCACTATACGAAAGACGGATCTGGAGTCTGTGTTGTGTATTGCACCAGATTTGATTAGGGAGCTTCAACTAAATAAACTCTTAAGAGGCAGTGATCATAAAATAACAGAACTCAGCCAGCAGGTTGAAAGGGAGAAAGTAAAGTTAGAGGTATCAGTGCTACAGTTGAATAAAGGAATTACCTCGACATGAGAGAGGAGCTGGGCAATAATAAATTCGAAAATGACACTAACAGGAGCAATAACAGAGCAGGGATGGCTGATTTTTCTCGGAGCAATTCAGAAGGTGCAGGACAAATTATCACAATGATGAAGAATTATTCTAAAGGGAGGATGATCAACCGTGGCTGACGAGGTAGTCAAAGCAGCACAAAAGCAAAGGAGAGGGCACAGAAAATTACAAAATATAGTAGAAAGCTGGAGGACTGGGATGTTTCTCCAAACCAACAGAAGGCAATTAAAAAGCCGTAAATAGAGAAAATATGAAATATGAAGGTAGGCTAGAGAATAATGTAAAATAGCTTACCAAAACGTCCATCTGATATATGAAGATTGAAAGAGAGGAGAGTGGATATTGGGCTGCTTGAAAATGACAGTGGAGAGGTACTGTCAGGGGACAAGGAAATGCCGGAAGATATTGGTCGGCATTTTATCGTCAGTCCTCACTGTAAAAACACTAGAACGTGCCAGATATTTGAGAGTGTCAGGTGGCAGAAGTGAGTGTATTTGCAATTATTGCGGAGAAGGCGCTTGGGAAGCTGAAAGTTCTGAAGATAGATGAGTCCAGATCAACTCACCCGATTGCTTCTGAAGGAGGAGGCTGAAGAGATCGTGGAGACATTAGTAATGATCGCTCAAGTATCACTAGATTTTGGAATGGTTCCGGAGGACTGATCATTTTAAACTATAGGCCAGTTAGTCTGATCAGCGTTTGGGAAGATGTCAGCAGTCGATAATTGAGGATAAGGTTTCGGGGTATTTGGACGCACATGATAAGGAAAAGGCCAACATCCATGGAAGGGAATCTTGCCTGACAGAACTGTTGGAATTTTTTGAGAGAACAGGATGCTGGGTCGACAACGGAGAGTCAGTGCAAGTTGTTTACTTGGACTTCCCGAGGACCTTTGACCAGGTGTCCCACATGACGCCGTTTGACAAGGGCCGACAGTAGGACAAGAAAGACACTGGCATGGATAGAGGATCCAAGATTTTCTCCAGACAGGTTTGTCTGACTGCCAGGAAGCACAGAATGGGAACAAATAGGGCTTTCTCTGGTCGAATGTTGGTGACCAGTGGTGTTATGCAGTGGTTGGTTTTGGGACAGTTTCTTTTTCCGTTATGTCAATGATTTGTAGGCTTTATGGCCATTATTGTGGGCGTTACGAAGATATGGGGAGGGAGGGGAAGTGTTGAGGAAGCAGGGATTTCGCGGGAGGACATGGACCTATGAAAAAATGGACACATCAGTGGCAATTGGAATGTAGTATAGTGAGGTACGTGGCCGTATACTTTAGCAGAAATAATGAAGACGTAGACTATTTTTGAATCTGGGAGAAAATTCAGAAATCGGAGTTGTAAAGAGTCTCTGGAGACCTGGTGCAGGATTCCATGCAGTTTGAGTCTGTTCGGAAAGGCAAATACAATGCCAGCATTCATTTCGAGAGGATCAGAATATAAGAACAAGCACTGGCCAGATCGCACTCGCATATTTTGATCCCCTGATCAGAGAAAATATGTGATGGCGTTGTGAAAAATCCAGAGAGGAATCTAAACGAAGAGAACCAGTGATGTTAAACCAGATTTTGATGGGAATGGATCCAGGATGCACCTGTACTGGCTGGAGTGTGGAAGGATGAGGGGGAATCTAATTGTAACCTGTGGAATATCGAAAGGCATTGAGAGGACGTGGAGATGATGTTTCTAAGTGGGGAAGTCTAGAACCAGACGGAACAGCCTCAGATTAGAGGGACGTCCATTTAGAACAGAAATGAGGAGATTATTTAGCCGAGGAGTAGTGAATCTGTAGAATTCATTGGCACTGACAGCTGTGGAGACCAGGTCATTGGGTATATTTAACCATATAACATATAACCATATAACAATCACAGCACGGAAACAGGCCATTCCGGCCCTCCTAGTCCGTGCCGAACTCTTAACCTCACCTAGTCCCACCTACCCGCACTCAGCCCATAACCCTCCACTCCTTTCCTGTCCATATACCTATCCAATTTTACCTTAAATGACACAACTGAACTGGCCTCTACTACTTCTACAGGAAGCTCATTCCACACAGCTATCACTCTCTGAGTAAAGAAATACCCCCTCGTGTTTCCCTTAAACTTTTGCCCCCTAACTCTCAAATCATGTCCTCTCGTTTGAATCTCCCCTACTCTCAATGGAAACAGCCTATTCACGTCAACTCTATCTATCCCTCTCAACATTTTAAATACCTCGATCAAATCCCCCCTCAACCTTCTACGCTCCAATGAATAGAAACATAACTTGTTCAACCTTTCTCTGTAACTTAAGTGCTGAAACCCAGGTAACATCCGGGTAAATCGTCTCTGCACTCTCTCTAATTTATTGATATCTTTCCTATAATTCGGTGACCAGAACTGTGCACAATATTCCAAATTTGGCCTTACCAATGCCTTGTACAATTTTAACATTACATCCCAACTTCTGTACTCAATGCTCTGATTTATAAAGGCCAGCGTTCCAAAAGCCTTCTTCACCACCCTATCTACATGAGACTCCACCTTCAGGGAACTATGCACTGTTATTCCTAGATCTCTCTGTTCCGCTGCATTCCTCAATGCCCTACCATTTACCCTGTATGTTCTATTTGGATTATTTCTACCAAAATGTAGAACCTCACACTTCTCAGCATTAAACTCCATCTGCCAACGTTCAGCCCATTCTTCTAACTGGCATAAATCTCCCTGCAAGCTTTGAAAACCCACCTCATTATCCACAACACCTCCTACCTTAGTATCATCGGCATACTTACTAATCCAATTTACCACCCCATCATCTAGATCATTTATGTATATTACAAACAACATTGGGCCCAAAACAGATCCCTGAGGCACCCCGCTAGTTACCGGCCTCCATCCCGATAAACAATTATCCACCACTACTCTCTGGCATCTCCCATCTAGCCACTGTTGAATCCATTTTATTACTTCAGCATTAATACATAACGACTGAACCTTCTTAACTAACCTTCCATGTGGAACTTTGTCAAAGGCCTTGCTGAAGTCCATATAGACTACATCCACTGCCTTACCCTCGTCAACATTCCTCGTAACTTCTTCAAAAAATTCAATAAGGTTTGTCAAACATGACCTTCCACGCACAAATCCATGCTGGCTACTCCTAATCAGATCCTGTCTATCCAGATAATTATAAATACTATCTCTAAGAATACTTTCCATTAATTTACCCACCACTGATGTCAAACTGACAGGTCTATAATTGCTAGGCTTACTTCTAGAACCCTTTTTAAACAATGGAACCACATGAGCAATATGCCAATCCTCCGGCACAATCCCCGTTTCTAATGACATCTGAAAGATCTCCGTCAGAGCTCCTGCTATCTCTACACAAACTTCCCTCAAGGTCCTGGGGAATATCCTGTCAGGACCTGGAGATTTATCCACTTTTAAATTTCTTAAAAGCGCCAGTACTTCCACATCTTTAATTGTCATAGGTTCCATAACTTCCTTACTTGTTTCCCACACCTTACACAATTCAATATCCTTCTTCTGAGTGAATACCAAAGAGAAGAAATCGTTCAAAATCTCTCCCATCTCCCTCAGCTCCACACATAGCTGACCACCCTGATTCTCTAAGGGACCAATTTTATCCCTCACTATCCTCTTGCTTTTAATATAACTGTAGAAACCTTTCGGATTTACTTCCACCTTATTTGCCAAACCAAACTTGTATCTTCTTTTAGCTTTTCTAATCTCTTTCTTAAGATTCCTTTTACATTCTTTATATTCCTCGAGCAATTCCTTTACTCCATGCTGCCTATATCTATTGTAGACATCCCTCTTTTTCCGAACCAAGTTTCTAATATCCCTTGAAAACCATGGCGCTTTCAAACCTTTAACTTTTCCTTTCAACCTAACAGGAACATAAAGATTCTGTACCCTCATAATTTCACCCTTAAATGACCTCCATTTCTCTATTACATCCTTCCCATAAAACAAATTGTCCCAATCCACTCCTTCTAAATCCTTTCGCATCTCCTCAAAGTTAGCCTTTCTCCAATCAAAAATCTCAACTCTAGATCCAGTCCTGTCCTTCTCCATAATTATATTGAAGCTAATGCTATTGTGATCACTGGACCCGAAGTGCTCCCCAACACATACATCTGTCAGCTGACCTATCGCATTCCCTAACAGGAGATCCAACACTGCCCCATCTCTAGTCGGTACTTCTATGTATTGTTGCAAAAAACTATCCTGCACACATTTCACAAATTCTAAACCATCCAGCCCTTTTACAGAATGAGCTTCCCAATCTATGTGTGGAAAATTAAAATCTCCCACAATCACCACCTTGTGTTTACTACAAATATCTGCTATCTCCTTACACTTTTGCTCTTCCAATTCACGCTCCCCATTAGGTGGCCTATAATACACTCCTATCAGTGTTACTACACCTTTCCCATTCCTCAATTCCACCCAAATAGCCTCCCTAGAGGAGCTCTCTAATCTATCCTTCCAAAGCACCGCCATAAGATTTTCTCGGACAAGCAATGCAACACCTCCTCCTCTGGCCCCTCCTACTCTATCACACCTGAAGCAACTAAATCCAGGAATATTTAGTTGCCAATCACACCCTTCCTGCAACCATGTTTCACTAATAGCTACAACATCATAATTCCAGGTATCAATCCATGCTTTAAGCTCATCCACCTTTCTTACAATGCTCCTAGCATTGAAATAGATACATTTAAGATACTCTCCACCTCCTCCTCTCTTTTCATCCCTAACAATGCATTCAAATTTATTATCCTTTTCTTTCTTCTCCCTTACATCTTCGGGCTGAGCGCATCCCTTCTCCATCACCTGCCTTTCCTCCCTCACACACTGTCTACTTACTTGCTCTACTGGTGAACTAACCTCCTCTCCCATAGTTTCCTCAAATTGATTCCCGCCCCCCCCCCCCCATCTTGCTAGTTTAAAGTCTACCCTGTAGCCCCAGCAAACCTCCCCGCTAGGATATTGGTCCCCCCAGGATTCAAGTGTAACCCGTCCTTCTTGAACAGGTCACGCCTGCCCCAGAAGAGGTCCCAATGATCCAGAAACTTGAATCCCTGCCCCCTGCTCCAATCCCTCAGCCACGCATTCATCCTCCACCTAATTCCATTCCTACTCTCACTGTCGCGTGGCACAGG
Source organism: Hemitrygon akajei (assembly GCF_048418815.1). NCBI lineage: Eukaryota > Metazoa > Chordata > Chondrichthyes > Myliobatiformes > Dasyatidae > Hemitrygon > Hemitrygon akajei. Next base: position 3,954,515 of record NW_027331962.1, read on the forward strand.
CAGTAATCCCGAGATTACTACCTTTGCGGTCCTTCTTCTTAACTGCCTTCCTAACTCCCTATACTCTCGTTTCAGGACCTCTTCCCCTTTCCTACCTATGTCATTGGTACCTACATGTACCACGACCTCTGGCTCCTCACCCTCCCACTTCAGGATATCTTGGACGCGATCAGAAATGTCCCGAACCCTGGCACCAGGGAGGCAAACCACCATCCGGGACTCCCGATCACCTCCACAGAACCGCCTGTCTGAACCCCAGACTATCGAGTCCGCCTGACTATCAAGTCCCCTATTACTATGGTCCTCTTTCTTCTATCCCTACCCTTCTGAGCTACAGGGCCGTCCTCTGCGCCGGAGGCCCGGCCACTGTCACTTCCTCCAGGTAGGCTGTCCCCCCCAACAGTACTCAAACATGAGTACTTATTGTCAAGGGGTACAGCCACTGGGGTACTCTCTAGTACCTGCCTCTTCCCATTCCTGACCGTGACCCACCTATCTGCCTCCCGTGGCCCCGGAGTGACCACCTGCCTGTAACTCCTCTCTATCACCTCCTCGCTCTCCCTGACCAGGCGAAGTTCATCGAGCTGCATCTCCAGTTCCCTAACTCGGTCCCTCAGGAGCCGCAGTTTGGCGCACCTGGCGCAGATGTGGACGTCCGGGAGGCTCGGAGACTCCAGGATCTCCCACATCCGACACCGAGAACAAGAAGCTGCCCTCACACTCATACTTCCCGAATAACTGAAAATAACAAGGAGAACTAAAAGATAAGCCTACTGTGCCCTCTTCCGCCTAAGCCCTCTGAGCCCAAGCCCTACACTCTGCTCCCGGCTCACTCCGCTGCCCGCAAACGAAGCTGCCCGCTGCTTAAGGCTGCGTTCTTTTTTATATCTTCCCTCCTTCCCAGGCCTCCTTCACGCGCCTGCGCAGTCCCGCCTCTCAGAACTCCGATCTGAGAAGTAATTTGAAAATGGCCGCCGCCGCACTTCCTCTGAAAGCCTCGCTGTCTTCTTCCAAAAGAGGTTGGTACATTCTTGACTAGTCTGGTCAGCAAAGTTCACTGGGAGAAGGCAGGAGAATGGGGTTGAGAGAGATAGTAAATCACCCATGATGTAATGGCGGAACAGAATCGATGGGCCTAATGGCCAATTGTGCTCTGATGCCTTATGGTCTCATGATGTATAAAGACAAAAGAATATTAAGGAATGTCAGTGCGGCTGTATTATAATGGAGATGGTTACTGCCTGACACTCATACCGTAAAATGGTAATGACTTCCTGAATGCAGGCATGGGTTTCCTGATTAACTGAGGAATTATGAATTAAACATTGAATAGTCTTCAAGCAACATACACCTATGATGGAATTAAGGAAACTGAATATGGATGGGCTTAGGACATTGCTCTGAGAAATAAGAGAGGCAGCGTTTAAGGGTCAGGCAGCGTTTAAGGGTCGGCACAACATTATGGGCTGAAGGGCCTGTACTGTGCTGTATTATTCTATGTTCTATGTCCTGGATCTGAATGATTGATCTCCTAGAACAGTTACCAGAAGGGAATTGGAAAGCTTTTCCATAACACGAATAATGGACAACAATTATGAAATAAATCAGCATAATTCCCTGATGGTCCACTGCACTGTAAAATAATCCCTCAGTTTCACTGCTACCAGGTCTGAGGAGTTAAGTTGTGAAAGAAATTTAACCAGTAAAGCAGACGTCTCCAGATGATGAATTTATTGATTAGCATCATATTTACAGATTACCTCTTGCCTTTGGATAATGCCTGTGTGATTCGTTACAGACAGCGCCAATGAATCCCAACGAGAACAGAGTTACTCACGGGTGTAACACACTTGATTTTCTAATACCACTCATGGCTGAATAGATCAGATCTAGGACAAGACAATCACTGTTTGTGAGCTCCAAGGAGAGTGACCTGAAATGGTGTGACCCTGTCTCTCATTAGTTAGATATTCAGCAAGTTAGCAGTTTTTTTTTGTTTGCCACTTCCCTTTCAGGAAATCCTATTGATCTTCTTCCCTTTCAGGACAACCTGTTGATTTTTTGGGATCATGAGATATCAGCTAGTCACCAGATTTATTTTATGTTTTGTGCTTTCTTCTGCCCTTTTAGATCAAACTATTGATGTTTGTGGTCATAAGGTATCAGCTTTGTGCATGATCTTTCACATCCAATCAATCTCAGAGTTTTTCGAGGAAGTTACCAGGAAAGTTGATGAAGGCAAGGTTGTGGATATTGTCTACATGGACTTCAGCACGGTATTTGACAAGGTCCCATATAGGAGGTTGGTCTAGAAGATTCAGTTGCTTAGCATTCAAGATAAAGTAGTAAACTGGATTAGACACTAACTTTTTGGAAAGAATCCGGAGTGTCACTATAGACTGTTGCATTTCTGTTTGGCGCCTGTAGCTCGTGCAGTGTCACGGGGATCTGTGCTGTGCTTGTTGTTGTTTGTCATCTACATCAATGATCTGGATGAAATTACGGTTAACAGCATCAGCAAATTTGCTGTTGACTCCAACATTTGGAAGGTGCAGTGGACAAAGAGGAAGATTACACGAGCTTGCAGTGAGGTCTGGACCAACTGGAGAATGTGCTTAAAAGGGGCTGATGTAATTTAATGCAGACAGGTACAAGATGTAGCACTTTGGATGGACCAATCAGGGTAGATCTTACTGAGAGACCGGTAGAACAAAGTGATCTGGGAATACAGGTACATAAGCCATTGAAAGTGGCAGCAAATGTTGATAGGCTCTGAAAGAAAGTTTCTCAGCGCATTAACCTTGGTAAATGAAAATATCGTGGACGATATGATGTTGTATAAGACGTTGGAGAGGCCTAATTTGGATATTATGTGCAGTTCTGCACACCTACCTGCAGGACAGATGGAAATAAGTTTGAAAGAGTACAGAAAAAAAAAACATTACAAGGAGGTTACCTGGACTGGAAGACCTAAGTTATAAGAAAAGAGTGAACTGATTAGGACTTTATTCATTGGAACATGAAAGATTGAGCGGAGATTTGATAGAAGTGTAGACAATTACATTGGGATATAGGTAGGATAAATGCAAGCAGGCATTTTGTACTGAGGTAAACAGGTACTACAACAAGAGGTTATCACTAAAGGGTGAAAGGTGAAAAGTTCAAAGGGTACAAAGGTGAAACCGGTTTACTCAGAGGGTGGTGAGAGTGCGAAACTAGCTAGCAGGGCAAGTAGTGCAAGTGGTTAAGAGAATTCTGAATAGATGCATGCGTAATGAGAGTATAGAGCGCCATGGCCCGGTCAATGGGAATAAGTAGATTCTGTAGTCTGGCATGGAATAGATGGGCCAAAAGGCCTGTTTCTGTACTGTACTTTGCTGTGACTATGACAAGTCAGCAACACATTGTTTGGGAACTCACGGAGCCAAGACAAGCTGTGGTTAGCTGGTTTCCGTCCCTCAGGTACCGCAGTGAAGCCGGTTGGCCCAATTGACAGTTTAATGCTCATCCTGGATTAATGAGATGAGTGAAACTACCCGACGGTTCAGCCAAGATTTGAAATTAGTTTCATACCGAATGCCTTTTGGAAGTCCAGATATGCAGCCACTGCTCTTACTTCACACTGATAAATACAGCAGGTGATACAAGAAAAGGTGATGCTAAACCTGCAGTTCCCAGTGCTCCCCACCTTAACAACTGAAACCAGATCTGCGAGAGACAAGTCAGTGATCAAAGTCTCCATTCCCAAGTCGATCTCCTAAAACGTGCAGGAGATTAATGTTGATCACTATTCCCTCTGATACCAGCAGATCAGTGACAATACACGAACTGCACTCACCTCATTTTCTTGTCTACTGAAATGTCCCTCCTTTGTCAACATCCAACCCAGTCTCTCAACCTTTTCTTCAATTGCTTGTTTGAGTCTGTCTCTGTAGAACTTTGTCAGTTGGTACAGTCGATATTCCTCCCCCTCTGCCAGGAGGTCGGAGATTGTAAACTCTGGCTCTGTGAATATAAAAAGGAAAATGTAGGCTTGAACTCAGATATCCCTCGTCTCCACCGCTCTCACCCAACTCAACAAAAAACCGTGTCTTGAACCTGCCTCCAGATACAAAACTGGATTAATGCTCCATCTCCAACACCATCACACTGAGCACGGAGTCCCCCTAGGGCTGTGTGCACAGACCACTGCTGTTCACTCTGCTGACCCACGACTGTGCTGCAACACACAACTCGATCCACATCATCAAATTCGCCGATGACACGACCGTGGTGGGTCTCATCAGCAACAACGACGAGTCAGCTTACAGAGAGGAGGTGCAGCGGCTAACGGACTGGTGCAGAGCCAACAACCTGTCTCTGAATGTGAACAAAACAAAAGCGATGGTTGTTGACTTCAGGAGGGCACGGAGTGACCAATCCCCGCTGAACATCGACGGCTCCTCGGTGGAGATCGTTAAGAGCAACTGTTTTCTTGGTGTTCATCTAGCGGAGAATCTCACCTGGTCCCTCAACAACAGCACCATAGCAAAGAAAGCCCAGCAGCGTCTCTACTTTCTGCGAAGGCTGAGGAAAGTCCATCTCCCACCCCCCATCCTCATCACATTCTACAGGGGTTGTATCGAGAGCATCCTGAGCAGCTGCATCACTGCCTGGTTCGGAAATTGCACCATCTCAGATCGCAAGACCCTGCAGCGTATAGTGAGGTCAGCTGAGAAGACCATTGGGGTCTCTCTTCCCGCCATTACGGACATTTACACCACAAGCTGCATCCGTAAAGCCAGCAGCATTATAAAGGATCCATGCACCCCTCATACAATCTCTTCTCCCTCCTGTCATCTGGGAAAATGCACCGAAGCATTCGGGATCTCACGGACAGACTATGTAACAGTTTCTTCCCCCAAGCTATCAGACTCCTCAATGCCCAGAGCCTGGCCTGACACCTTACTGCCCTATTGTCACGTATATTATTTATTGTAATGTCTGCACTGTTTTGTGCACTTCATGCAGTCCTAGATAGGTGTGTAGTTTAGTGTAGTTGTTGTGTGGTTTTTTTTTTTCTTTTCCTCTGATGTTTTTTTAAGTAGTTCAGTCTAGTTTTTGTAATGTGTCATGCAACACCATGGTCCTGAAAAACGACTCATTTTTACTATGTACTGTATCAGCAGTTCTGGTCGAAATGGCAATAAAAAAGTGACTTGACTTGACTTGAATCTAACACTTGCCTTAAAGCCTACCCAACAATGTTCTCGGCATTACGTAATAGAAGGACCACATTTAATATAAACCAGTCCATCCCCCATCCGACCCATTCACCTATTTAAATTTGGATGGGCATAAATGTTGGGACTGTTGGTAATATTCGCTTCCCAGAGATACTCTCTCCATCCTGGCGAATACATTTCCCCGATACACATCCCGGAAACACTCTCCTCATCTGGACAGCTGCATTTCCTCCAATTCACATCCTGGAAATCCTCAGAGCAGGTAGTACATTTCCTGTAGTGGGGTAATGGCTGCCCAGTGCACCACATGTACCACACCCACACATTTTCCCTCTCCTCTGACCAACCCTCCAACAAGGCCTCACCTTTACCCTCCAACCTGCCGCTTTCTGTGAGCACATCACCCTCATATTTCACTCACCCACTCCTTCTTGGGGACTTGACAGTTCTGTGTTCAATGAGCTTCCGAGCTGACAGGCAGTCGCCTCACTTGTGCCTGTTCCAGGGTCCTGATCGGTGTCTCTGACGCCACTGTCTCTGGGCTGACAGGCAGTCGCCTCCCTTGTGCCGGTTCCAGGGTTCGGATCAGTGTCTCTGACGTCACTGTCTCTGGGCTGACAGGCAGTCGCCTCACTTGTGCTGGTTCCAGGGTCCGGATCAGTGTCTCTGACGTCACTGTCTCTGGGCTGAATTTGCTCCTCCTCCTCTGCGGCCGGACCGCATTCCATTGGGACATCGCTCTCAATCTGACCCTGCTTTGGTACCTTGCTTGCCTTGTCCAGATCATCTTCCCTCGATGATCGGCCTGGTAAAATCCTCTTCTGTCTTATCGCTGCTCGTTTCAATTCCCCAACTGAAATAAGTGATGAATTGCAGGTTATACAAATATGATTTAGATCTGAGCAAAACTGATTCAGACTGCAATGGAGCTGAGACTCTGGCTGACCAGATTTGGAGTGGAACTGTGCTGGTTAATGTGAACCGTACATCCTGTCAGGTGACCATCCCGATAGGCCGGTGACTGGACACATTTACTCCCAGTAAAATAGCACGATAAGCACGGTAATACCAATCACAACAGTTGAACGCACGGATGCCCATGGGATCATAATGCACCGGTGTCCGGTGATACTGGGAAATATCACTGTGATTATCTTCCACAAGCTAAAATCTCCCTCGGTCACTAACTGTCCAGTAGTCTGTGTCACACAAAGACCAGCAACGGGATTACACATGGTCCAGTCTGCTGGATCACACAGTCTCCAGTTGCTTTGTCACACGAGGGGCTGGAGACTGGACAAGGGGACTGGAGTTGCTTTCTCCAGTCCCCTTGGTCAGAGACTGACCATTCCCTTGAGACGCACGTCGTCCGGTCCCCGGGGTCACAGGCTGACCATTCCCTTATGATCTATGCTGACCTCTCCCCTGGTTCCCATCTTATCCCCCACCTGCTGATCATCATGTAACAACTATGCATGTCATTGGCAAAGTCTTGGTTATAGAGCTTTGTGTGTAGTTGCAGTTGCTAATCTATAGGATGGAGGTGATGAAGCTGGAAAGTGTGAAGTGAAGAATGAACACTACGGTACTGGACTAGGGTGTTGTTTTTTGTGTTATATGGTTGGGCTGGGGCAGCTTGCCCTGGAGCTCAGGAGCTGGAAGGGTGATCTTACACACACACACACACACACACACACACACACACACACACACACACACACACACACACACACACACACACACACACACACACACACACACACACACAGTAATCAGGGGTGCAGATAGGGTAGATGGTCACAGTCCTTTTGCCCGGGTAAGGGAGTCTGAGACTCGAGGGCAGAAATTTAAAAGGGATCAAAGGGGCATTTTTCCACGTGGTGGCTGATGGGTATAAATTACATGCATCCAGAGGAGGCCGCAAACACAAATAAAATTACAAAATTGAGAGCATGTGGGCAGGAAAAAGGGGAGAAGAAGTTTACGAGGGAAGTTTGGGAAAACTGCAGGAAAATGGGACATTTAGATCAGCATGAATTATATGGGCCGAAGGGCCCGTTTCCAGGCTGGAGCATCGTTTTTATTCCAGCTGGAATCTCAGATTTGAGCACAATCACAATGTCTACAGGTGACACAGACATTTGGTCATTGGTTATGCCGGGTTTCCCAGCCAAGATCCTGGGAATTTAAATTCAGGTAGAAGATCATATCAAGAGGGAAATATTTAGAAACTCAGGTTCACCATTTCTCCACAGCCCAGACATTCACTGGGGTGTTAAAACTCCGAAGCAGATCACAAATGTATCTACAATGAGCTGCCTCCTGATCCTCAGCCATTCCCAGCACCGGCAATGATCTCCGCTCCGATACAGAATACAGATTTCGGTGACACCCCTCCTCTTTTGCGTAGCAGGCAAGAAAAACCAGGGGGGAGTTTGTAGCTTTCCTTCCAAAACCTGAAATGCTGTGTTATCATAGAATCTGGGAAATCCCGGAGATGCTCCTATCATCTGCTTCTGAAATTTATAAATGAAAGTTGAGGATGTCTTACATATCAGGGCCTGTCTGGAGGTGAAACGGACCCTGACCCTGAACATTCACATAAACCACAAGATCGCTGTCACATTCCTGTCTGTGTTTCACTCACGACCACCTGATTCAGGAGCCTCTGCTCCTTTCACTCAGCTGAAGCTTTTTATGGTGAGCGGAGTGATTCGACCATTACTGGTGTCAGGTCCCTGCGCTGGAACTGTTGGGTTGATCAATTACTCAAGGCCGCTTTACCAGTGGGATAAATGACACTGCTTGATGAAGCTTTTCTATGCCCTGTTAACACCTCTGTCAGTTTTTTTTTCATCTGAACTATTGTGTACAAACGCGACAAAAGTTTAATTCAAAGATCCCTGTGATCATACCTTTGTCCATTCTGATTCTGACTGACGATTGTTGATTGTCGTCGTCTTGTTTACACTTTGGTCGCTCTGCGGGACAGCTCCACCTGCTGGTGAGGCTCTAAATTTCACAACACGCAGACAGTGAGTCAGAGAGTACGACTACTTTGCAAATATGACAGTATTTCCATCCCCTGTAGCATTTGGCATGGGTACCAAACATTCCCTGTTAGTAACCACTTCCACACCATATCTGTCCACTGATACCTGGCGCATCTGCTGACAGAGTCACAGAGCAATAAAATGCAAATTCAGAGCGTTCCACCCAAAGAGACAATGCCAACCACAGTGCCCACTGAGATGGTCACAATTTCCTGTGATGGGGCCATCTCCCTTCTGGCCTCTTCACTCCATCTACACACCCCAACTGCTTTTTGAATTATGCAACTGCACCTGCCTCGTCCACTTCCTCTGGCTGTTTCCTCCACATGATCCCCAACATCTGCATGAATCCGCTGCTGATCAGATTGGGTTTGCAATCTCTTTACCAGCCCCTGTCCATTTAGATCCCCTAGATGCTACGATAATCTTCTCTGTGAACAGCAACTACTAATGTTGTGCATTCTGCGAACTTACCAGTCAAGTAATCCTTGTGCAACCGCATCCAAATCATTGCAATAAAATAACGAATATCAAAGGTCTCAACTTGTAGCCTCATGGCACACCGCTAATTACTCGCCTCCATTGCGAGGAGAAACCTTCAACCAGCACTCTGCTTGCTACCTTGAAGCTAATTTTGAATACATCCAATTTGCTCTCTCTGGACAGCATGGGACCTGATCATCGGGGCCAAGCTGTCATGTGACACTTTGTCAAAGGCTTTACTGAAGTCCCATGCACAACGTCCATTGGAACATAACTTTGAATTTCCACCTCTGCTTAATGTCACCTTCACAGGTTCTGACAATGTAATTAGCAGAAAAGTACTTGATCAGGCCAAGGTATGTCAATGTAAATTATGGGTTGCCATGTGCCAGTTAGGACTGAATAAAATGCAGAGTTGGGATATTTTGCTTTATAAATGGTCTGTTCTCAGCAGAGGCCTACGTGACGATATATTTGAGGGTAAGTATATCACTGCAGATTGCAATAGCCAATGGGATCAAAGGCATGTTACTGCAGTTCATGGTAATTCCACATTTCGACAATCACTACAACACGACACACTTGGGGCTTCTTATAAAGGGATGAAATTGTCAACGCATTTTAAGATGATTATAACGTAACAAGGAAACATCAGAACTAACCAAAAGCTTCTTCAGATGATGCAGGACCTTCAAATGAGCAAAGACTGAGAGAATGTGAGTGACTGTAAAGAGCTAGGCTTCTGAAAGCACATTACCAGACCTGGAGTGATTGCAACTTGGTCTGACCAAGGCATTCCACCTATTTCGTACCTTCCTTTGTAAAGATATGTAATGTTTACAGGACCAGTGTTCGAGTGAATGAGACTCACCAAACTTTCTCCTGACTGAATCAATGAAAACTCTGAGTCAGAGGGTTCTCTTCAGTTGGTACTCTCAGTCCTCGGGCTGGTTCACTTGTCGCTGTTCCCTCGTTCTCAGTCCTGGCTTCTTTCCAGCTGTGGGCTTTTTTTCCAATAAATCTCTCACCGCAGGTCTAACTTTAACCAGAGAGATAATGAAGCACATTAACAATACAAAGGAAAAAAAAATCTGCTCAATTTTTTCAAAAGCGAATCTCACTGAAATTTAAACGCTGAAGACAAATAAAAAGATCTCATTGAACAAATCTGTAATTGTCCCTCACACGTCACAAATCCTGATACGGGATACGAAGGACTCATCATTCAGTCATGATAAGATATCAGAGCAGAATGAAGTGATTCAGTCCATCGAGTCTCCTCCATCATTCAATCATGGCTGATTATTTTTTCGCCCCAATGCCATATTCCTGCGTCCTCTTACGAAGTGCTGGAAACTCGGTACATCAGATTGGATCTGTGGAAAAAGACACTGTGGAAGACCCAGTATCAGAACTGGGATTATCCAAGATGATGCGTGATATGCTGAACGCTTAATTGAGCAATTTGGCCCAGATCTCATCCTTGCTCATACCTATAATGGGGGAGGTACTACACACAGTGTTCTGAAAAGGTAGTAAAAGTGATTATCGGGGCATTAATAGTGATATTTCGAGAAACGAAAACGAAAAGCTCTTGAATTTATAGTAAATGGACCTTCTATGTATTCGCTGCATTACAGTGCCTGTTTGGAAGGAGGTCTTATGGTCTTACGGAAATGCAGCTTCCCTGGAGGTGGAGGAAAGAGGACACACCAACAGGTGGAACTGGCTGTGGGATGACATGGTTTGTCAAGTCTGAAAACGAGTTGAATGTACCATAACCTTCAGACTGAATGAGAAAACCATTCTGAGGGTATTTGAAATGTTAGAAGCAGCGGAGATGTGATCGTATGATTAGAGGACAGGGGTTGTGTCTCCATCAGACCCACAGTGGGATGGGTTACAATGTGCAATGTTGAAAGCACAGTGTTTGGGGCAGGATTTAATCACCGATTCTGACACAGTCAGCGGGTTAATTTTGCTGTAAGAATGCAACATTAATGGAAGAAGACACAGGAACTTCATCGGTTGCCAGTTGTTCAACTGACGTGTCCAGTCTGTATGTTCCCTTGACAGAAACAGATATTCGCAGTGGGGACAAGGGGTACAGTCTGGTTTATTTCATGTCGGAGAGGGGTGTGGAGTTTTGAAATCAGTGCCCTGTGGTGCCACCATCCTTAATTTAGCGTGTCCGGAGTGGTGGATCACACAGCACGGGAACAGCCTTTGGCTGGCCATACCTGTTCTGACAATCCACTCACTGTCTACACTGGCCCCATTTATCAGCACTTGGTTTATAGCCGACTGTCTCTCGGCAGTTTCAATGCTCATCAGGATTATTCCCTGGATCATGTCTTGAATAATGCATCAACTTGAGGTACTCGCCAGTTCTCTCGGAGTCTGCTGGTGGCTAGGCAGGTCACAAGGATATTGATCAAGGCCCCAGCAATTTCTTCTCTTGCCTTTCTCAGTAACTTGGGGTATATCCCGTCAGGCCCTGGAGACTTATACGCCTTGATGCGCTTTAAGAGACCCAACACTCTCTCCTTCTTTATTTCAAAAATGCCCGAGCATACCAGTACTCTCCGCACTGATCTCCCTATCCTCCGTGTCTTTCTCCTTGGTAAACACTGATGTAAGTTGCTCATTAAGGACCCACACACATTCTCGAGGGCTCTGTTTGATTCGACCTAACTGAGCTTTACATACTTCTCCTTTTCCTGCTTGACTAAATTCATCACTTCTCACGATATTTAAGGTTCGCTGACGCTGCCAATCTCGTCATTTCTTCACACTGGAATGTACCCGTCCTATACTCCGAGCAGATGGACTTTAAACACCCTCAACATGTCAGATGTGGACTTGCCAGAAACAGTTGTTTCCCATTAACTCTCCATAGTTCTTGCTTAGTGAATTAGTAATTTACCCGGATCCAATTCTTTACTCACCCGCAACGTCTACACTTTCCTTCTCTATAGCTCTCTTAAACTTAAGGAGTTCTGCCCTAACCAGCCACCCACCAAATGGTCGGGTATTTAGCTAGCATAATTACCCAACATCAGTTTCAGTACAGCTCCTGCTTTTGTTGGACTATCTACATACTGATTTAAAATGAAATCCTAGATAGAAAAAATAGTTGAGGCTAGTGAATCGGGGAGCTTTTAATAATCAAAAGAAGGTAATTAAAAAAGGAATAAGCAGAGAAAAGGTGAAATATGAAGGCAATCTAGCTAATAATATAAAATAAGATACCAAAATGAAGTATCATGATGAAGCACAGTAATGTATCATATTCAATCGTGATTAATATGCATTGAATCTAACATGGTCCTGTCTCCAGCGTTCCAACTAAATTACTATTTTTGCCGCTGCGTGGATCAGCCATTGTCTGAGTCGGACATTTTCACACGGCCTGAAAAAAGCGCGACATCTTAGATGTGTGTGTTTTTGTAATGCACAGCTATGAATATTTAGAATGGACTGACAAAAAATATATACTTTTGTCTTTATCTATTAATTGAAGGATATGATAAATTATAGTGCAACAAAGAAAAACTCTCAGATTTCTTGAACTTTTTTCCAGCTGCATTATAATCCATCTGCGCTGCAACAAAGGCTCCGTGACGCGAGCATTTTAATCACAGCGCAGCCGCACACCGGCGCAGCTCAGAAGGAACAGTGACAGTCTCTCTCTCCAGGTTACCCCAAACTGCCTTGTCAGCGACAACCTGTTGTTGGACACAGGAAAATCGCACAAATCAGCACCACATCTCACCCATATTCAAATTCGAGATAGGTGAGGGCCCGTCTAAATGGTAAATGCACTAAATGGCCGTGTTATTAGTTACAACTGTACATCCGATCATTAATGGGATTCTGTTAATCGCGCGGCAGCAACTCAAAGGATAAAACATGCAGATATGTTCAAGGGGTTCAGTTGTTGTTCAGAAACATCCGAATCTGGAATAAATGTGGTCTGAGTGACCTTGACCGTGGAATGATATCTGGTGCCAGACAGGGTAGCATGAGCATTACGGAAACTGATCATCTCCTTGGATTTTCACGCACAATTCGCTCGGTTCACAGCGAATGGTGCGAAAACAAAATGAAAGGAAATCCAGTGAGCAGCAGTTCTGAGGGTGAAAACGCCTTGTTAATGGGAGAGATCAAGGAGATTGACCAGACTGATTAAATCCGACAGGAAGGTGACAGTAACTTAAATAGCCATGCGCTCCAAAAGCCAGGGTGCAGAAGAGCGTCACTGAACGCCGAACATCGGATTTGGACGGGGTACAGCCGCGGTAAACCCCGAACGTGCACTCATTGGCCACAATATTAGGGACAGGAAGTAGATAAGAATTGCCCACTAAGTGTAGACGTCCATAATTTTAACAACGGCCAGAGAGATTTACTAATGGATTTTTTATATTTTAAATATCACTGCCAGATATACACAGTCTTTGCTCACAAAATTACACAGAATAAAAAACAAACACGCATCCGTAAATCCAGGCAATCTTCCGGACAATATTGAACTGGTGGAAACTCTAGAAATACTATCGTGACAAGTGGGGTAATAAAACACCATAACAGCACGATTTTAGAATGTTAAAATACCCCATGACTATCGTAACGTTGTCCCTTTAACATATATTTTCTATCTCCCGTTGTAATTTTCAGACCATGTCATTACTACTGTGTGGGGGTCTGTATATAATCCCCATTAGGGTCTTTGTACCCTTGCAGTTTCCTAGCTCTACCCACAAGGATTCAAAACCTTCCTACCCTATGTCACCTCTTTCTAATAATTTGATTTCATTTTCACCAAGAGTCACGCCACCCTTTCTGCCGATCTGCCTGTCCTTTCGATACAGTGTGTATCATTGGATGTTAAACTCCCAGCTAAAATATTCTTTCAGCCACGATTCAGTGACGCCCACAATCTCATGCATGCCAATCTGTCAATATGCTGCATCCCTTTGTCTTCACCATCTACACCTCGGACTTCAACTACTGCACAGAGTCTTGCCATCTTCAAAAGTTTTCTGATGACTCTGCCATAGTCGGATGCATCAGCAAGGGAGATGAGGCTGAGTATAGAGCTACGGTGGGAAACTTCGTCACATGAATAGAAACATCTGCAGCTTAATGTGAAAAAGACGAAGGAGCTGGTGGTGGACCTGAGGAGGGCTAAGGCACCAGTGACCCCTGTTTCCACCCAAGGGGTCAGTGTGGACATGGTGGAGGATTACAAATGCCTGGGGATACGAATTGACAATAAACTGGACTGATCAAAGAACACTGAGGCTGTCTACAAGAAGGGTCAGAGCCGTCTCTACTTCCTGAGGAGACTGAGGTCCTTTAACATCTGCCAGACGATGCTGAGGATGTTCTACGAGTCTGCGGTGGCCAGTGCTATCATGTTTGTTGTTGTGTGCTGGGGCAGCAGGCTGAGGGTAGCAGACACCAACAGAATCAACAAACTCATTCGTAAGGCCAGTGATGTTGTGAGGGCCAAACTGGACTCTCTGATGGTGTGTCTGAAAACAGGATGCTGTCCAAGTTGCATGCCATCTTGGACAATGTCTCCCATCCCATCCATAATGTACTGGTTAGGCACAGGAGTACATTCAATCGAGATTCAACACTGAGCGTCATAGGAAGTCATTCCTGCCTGTGGCCATCAAACTTTACAACTCCTCCCTCGGAGTGTCAGACACCCTGAGCCACTAGGTTGGTCCTGGAATTATTTCCACTTGGCATAATTACTATCATTATTTAATTATTTATGGTTATATATTGCCATATTTCTACACTGTTCTTGGTTGGTGCGACTGTAACAAAACCCAATTTCCCTCGAGATCAATAAAGTATGTCTGTCTGTCTGTCACGTCATGATACATGTTGGTACCAAAGATATAGGCAGGAAGAGGGATGAGGTCCTGAAGTGTGAGTTTCGGGAACTAGGCAGAAGGCTGAAGAACAGGACCTCAAGGGTGGCGTTCTCAGGATTGCTGCCAATGCTACGTGATGGTGATGGTAAGAATTGGATGAGTTGAATGCGTGGCTGAGGAGTTGGTGCAGGGGGCAGGGTTTTAGATTTTTGGATCACTGGGATCTCTTCTGGGGAAAGCGGGACCTGTACAGATTGGATGGGTTGCACCGGAACTCAAGGGGGTGCAATATCCTTGCAGGTAGGTTTGCAAGCATGGTTCGGGAGGGTTTAAACTAAATTGCAAGGGGTGATGGAGCCCGGAGCGAAAGAGCAGTGAAGAAGTGCTTGGAGTAAAGCCAGATCTAACATATAGAGAGGCTTTCAGGAAAGAGAATCAGAATAAAGGGTGTAAAGGTAGTAAAGTAGAAGGGCTAAACTGTTTGTACTTTAATGCAAGAAGCATCAGGAACAAACGTGATTAACTGAGAGCTGGGAGACATACATGGAATTATGATGTAGTGTCCATTACAGAGATTTGGTTGGCACCAGGACAGGAATGGATTCTCAATATTCCTGGATTTCAGTGCTTTAAAAGGGATAGACAAGGGAGGGGGAGGGGGAGGAGGGGGTAGCATTACTGGTCAGGGATAAGATTACAGCTACAGAGAGGGTGGGTAATCTAGCAGGATCCTCTTTTGAGTCAGTACGGATGGATGTCAGGAACAGGAAGGAAGCAGTTACTCTATTGCGGTTATTCCTTAGGCCTCCTGGTAGCAGCAGAGATACCGAGCAGCAGATTGGGAGGCAGATTTTGGAAAGGTTCAAAAATAATAGGGTTGTTATCATGGGTGACTTTAACTCCCCTAATATTGATTGGCACCTGATTAGTTCCAAGGGTTTAGATGGGTCAGTTTGTTAAGTGTGTCCAGGACGGATTCATGTCGCAGTATGTTGACAGTCCGACTAGGGAGAATGCCATACTAGATCTAGCATTAGGTATCGAACCGGGTCAGGTCACAGATCTCTCAGCGGCTGAGCATCTGGGGGACAGTGATCACCGCTCCCTGCCTTTAGCATTATGATGGAAAAGGATAGAATCAGAGAGGACAGGAAAAAAATTAATTGGGGATGGGCAAATTATGAGTCTATCAGGCTAGAACTGTGGGTGTGAATTGGGATTATGTTTTTGCAGGGAAATGCACTATGGAGATGCGGTCGATGTTGAAGGATCTCTTGAGGGATGTTAGGGATAACGTTGTCCCGGTGAGGAAGATAATGAATTATAGGGTGTGTTATGAAGGGTGAACAACTCTGATGGGCAGAAGGGTACAGAGTTGCCCATGTTCCACCCCCCCCCCCCCCCGGGAGAATCACAAATTGTTACTGTTACTACGCTGCTAATGAGAAGAAAGAGAGAAAAAGGGAAAACATACTGGGACTGGAACATTTGCTTCAGATAAGGGAGAGATAACACCGGGAGACAGAGACTTGTTGTTCCACCATATTATGACTCCTGAAAGACTTATGGCTCCGGAGAGGACTATTTACTTGGTACTATTCTGTTCATTAAAATTCCTCAGTGGACAGCTGGAGTGGGCTGGTTTGATGGGCTAAGCCATTCAAAACTGATTGACACCTGAGACCTCGTGAGTAGGGCTAAAAGAGAGGTCTGTGGAGACACCCCTCAGACACACCAGGAGACACACTAGTGTGCACTGCTTGAGTGTAGGAACCCACGAGAAGGTGTGGGGCATCGGGGACCGAACAAAGGATCGGTCAGTTTAACTTAGTGTTTATAGGAGGGCCGGTGGGGGCTTGTGTGTGTGTCCGCCCTTGCCTGGGTGACGAGTCCACCACAGAAGAACGGTCTAGCTGAAGGACAGCGGGGTCATACCTGAATGGCCACAACACATCGACGAATCAAGAACGTAAAGGAAGGTTTGATTGACTGTAGCTGTCACTGTTCGATCTCTCTCTCTCTCTCTCTCTCTCTCTCTCTCTCTCTCTCTCTCTCTCTCTCTCTCTCTCTCTCTCTCTCTCTCTCTCTCTCTCTCTCTCTCTCTCTCTCTCTCCCCAACAATTACAACCAAACCACCAACTACTAACTCAGAACGTATGAACTGAACTGAAGTTTATATTCACATATGACAGTTCATTATCCCCTGGACATCGAAAGAGCTTGTTTATTATTGATTATTATTATACCCACACTTTTAGGCTTAGTATTGCTAGCGTGTATTATCTACATATTTGAATTGTTGATATTTATTTGTATATTTTAATAATAAACACTGTTTGAAAATAGTACCACCAGACTCCAACGGATTCTTCTATCTTTGCTGGTAAGACACCCAGTTACGGGGTACGTGACAAATTGGGGGCTCGCCCGGGATTTGTATACAAAATGGGTGGGGCAACTGAATCGGGCTACAAGTCCATCATTTGATCTGGTTGCGTGGGTAACCAGACGGGAATTCTGCACTGATGGATATAGACAAATTTATAGAAAGCCCGACTTTGAAGGCGCTTGAGGAGGCCACAAATGCGGACTTGGTGACTATTGCAAAACGATTAAATCTCCCAGAGGTGAAGTCGTCAATGAAAAAGTGGGAGATACAGAGGGCCATAGCCCAGCACTATATATCGGTGGAGGTGTTTTCGGCTGGGGTATTGGATCTGTTCCCTGAGAAGTAACCAGACAAATTAAGGTTGGACGCGGAACAGAAGAAAAGGGAGTATGAGCTCCAGCGAAAGGGAGTTGGAGGAAAGGAAAAGGGAGAGAGATAGGCAGCATGCGCTGGACATGGAGAGATTAAAGCAACAGGGAAAAGAGCGAGGGGAAGGCTCAATTGAGAAGTTTAATGTTAGTAGAGTTTAGGTTAGTACCTCCGTTCGATGAGACAGACGTTGATAGTTACTTCTTGCATTTTGAAAAGGTGGCAGTGAATCAGAAGTGTCCCAGAGATCAGTGGGTGGCGTTATTACAAAGTGTATTAAAAGGGAAAGCTCAACAGGCATATGCGGCGTTGTCCGGGGGGGGAGTCTGAGGATTATGAGGAAGTAAAACAGGCTATCCTTCGGGCCTACGAGTTGGTACCTGAAGCGTATAGACAAAAGCTCAGAGATTTAAATAAACTGTGGAATCAGACGTATGCAGAGTTTGCCTATGAAAAGGGTGTGCTCTTGGATCGCTGGTGTGCTGCAGAAAGGGTGGAGGAGGAGTTCCATCGTTTCAGAGAGTTAATTCTGATTGAGGAATTTAAAGCTTATGTTTCGGTTAATATCCGGATATATCTGAACGAGACGAATAAGTCTATATCGGAATTTGCCAGGTTCGCAGATGAATATGCCCTAACCCACAAGACAAAGTTTACCCCAAATAAGAGTTACCAGAAAGGCAGTAGGGACCGTAGAGAAAGTCCACCGGCTAATGTAGAGAATAAGCCGGGAGCTAGTGGTAAAGATAAGGAGGAGGACAAGCAGGCTGGCAGGAAGGTTCCTGGCTTGACCTGTTATAATTGTGGAAAGGTTGATCATATTGCATCTAAGTGTTTTGCTCCGAAGAAGGAGACAGGAAAAGGGAAAACAGCAATCACGAGAGGTTGCATTAGCTGATCGATGAGGGAGGCAAGTGAAGACAGAGTACAAGAGGGCCGTGAGAAATTTATTTCGAAAGGGACAGTGTCTGTGAAAGAAGAGAAACCCCAGTTCCTGTGAGAATCTGGAGGGATACTGGGGTTCTGACCAGTCAGTGATCCTAAGTAAGGTGCTAGATTTCGGTCCCGAAACTGGAGAGGTGGTATTAAGAGGTATAGGAAAAGGGACAGAAGCTGTACCTTTGCACAAGATCATTTTAAAATGTGACCTGTTATCTGGCCCGGTCGAAGTAGGGGTGCGGTCAGAATTACCAAGAGACGGCGTGGACGTCCTTCTTGGTAACGACTTAGCAGGTGGTGACGTGTGTTCAGCAGTGAAGCTGACAAGTAAGCCTGTGAGTGCTGAGGACCCGCCCATAGACTCTAAGATCTATCCCGCATGCGCGATCACTCGCAGCATGTCGAGAAAAGCGGCTGAGAAAGAGGACAGTTTAAATGAGTCCAGTGTTGATTTGGCTGAGACGTTTTTACCGACCCTGTACCAAGAGGGGTTAGGGGATGGTAAAGCGGAGAATAGGGAGGTGAAAGAGAATAAAGGAGAGGAGGAAGACCTACCCTTAGCAAGGAAGGAAATTATAAAGGCACAGAGTGAAGATGAGAAACAAATAAGGTAGTTAGAAGATCCAGGGTTGGACACGGATGATCTGTCTGGTTTGACAGAGCTGTTTTCAGCTGAAGAATTTCAATGTGTTCCCGATGATATAAAGGCAGTCCTAGATGAAAAGGATGCTGCTACCTTGAAGGAGTCTGCTGGGTTAGCAGATGAAGTTGTTTTAACCTGCAGGGTTGAGTTTACTCGGGATAGGAGTTGCCCAGAGAGTAACTGGGAGGATCAGGGGAACTTAGAATTTGAAAAAGGGACTGGTTTTGGAAGCCTAGAAGAGGCAGATGTCCCGTTTGCTTGTGTTCAGGATGTGGATGCACAGGGTACTGAACCTAGTATTGAAACTCAGGAAAAGGATGAGCTATCTGATTTAGTTGAAAAGGAATGCAGTACTTTTGGGTCAGATGGACTTGGTTCAGTGAAGAAAGGGTTAACCTAGGTACCAGTGAAAAGTGAAAATTCTCAGTTGTTTGTGTTAGAAGGTGTGTTAAAGGTTAGTGAGGAGATGAAAGCTGGTGATGTGAATATTATTGAAGGGAAAAGTATTGTTCCTGGACTATTGAATAAAGAAAATTTAAAGTCTGGATTGGTTTTAGAAGCAGTAACCAGGCTGAAGAAACAATAGTTTGTTAACAAGATGCCTGTGAATCAATTATAGTTTGTTTTGGAATTTAAAGGTAAACAATTCGCTGATGTTATTCAAAGATGTGATTTGGAGCGACAGAACCGAAAGTGTTGTTTTGACAAATAGGGATCACTTGCAGATGTTAAACTGAAAACTAATAGAATGAAGGGTCCTGAAGATAAAATTAATGACTTGCTGAAAAATAAAGAATTGTGTGGAAGTTCAGAAAATGGGCTAAGTTTGGAAAACATTGGTGATAAGATAACTCCTATGAAAGGAGTATGTGAAAGCCTATTCCACACTGGTGAGCAAGCTAACCACGTGAGAGTTAAGTGGAAAAGGGGCAAAGGTTAACAAAATGTCACTTTGAATAACAGGATCTGGTTTTGAGGGAATTTGACAAAGCATGTGAAAGATAAAAACACCATGGAAGATTGACTGTCAAGTTTAAAAGTAAAATCGAGATTGGTATTTGCACAAACTTCTGTAATGTACCACAATATAATTACACATGTATTGGTTCACATTTTGTAATATACACTTAAGCTAAGATCATAACCCTTTAAATTGGAGTCTGATGCTACAAGTGTTTGATATTCAGATACAACATATTAAAGGAAGTGACAATCTATTCGCTGATTGTTTATCTAGATGCTAAGTTGAAGGAATATCTGTATTGCTTTGCAGTTAAAAACACTTCTGTATTTTGTTAGTTTCCGTAATTCTGTAAGACGCTGTATTATTTAATTTGCCCCTTTGGTGAAAATTCCTAGAAGGATGGGGGTGTTATGAAGGATGAACAACTCTGATGGGCAGAAGGGTACAGAGTTGCCCATGTTTCCCCCCCCCCCTCCCGGGAGAATCACAAACTGTTACTGTTACCACGGTGCTAATGAGAGAGAAAGAGAGACAAAGGGAAAACATACTGGGACTGGAACATTTGCTTCAGATAAGGGAGAGTTAACACCGGGAGACAGAGACTTGTTGTTCCACCATATTATGACTCCTGAAAGACTTACGGCTCCGGAGAGGGTTGTTTACTTGGTACCATTCTGCTCATTAAAATTCCTCAGTGGAGGCCGGAGTGGGCTGATTTGATGGACTAAGCCATTCAAAACTGATTGACACCTGAGACCCCCTGAGTAGGGATAAAAGTGAGGTCTGGGGAGACACCCCTCAGACACATCAGGAGACACACTAGTGAGCACTGCTTGAGTGTTGGAACCCACGAGAAGGTGTGGGGCATCGCTGACCGAACAAAGGATCGGTCAGTTTAACAGTGTTTATAACAGGGCCGGTGGGGGCTTGTGTATGTGTCCGCCCTTGCCTGGGTGACGAGTCCACCACAGAAGAACGGTCTAGCTGAAGGACAGAGGGGTCATACCTGAATGGCCACAACAACACATCGACGGATCAAGAACGTAAAGGAAGGTTTGACTCACTGTAGCTGTCACTGTTCACACTCTCTCTCTCTCTCTCTCTCTCTCTCTCTCTCTCTCTCTCTCTCTCTCTCTCTCCTCTCTCTCTCTCTCCTCTCTCTCTCTCTCTCTCTCTCTCTCTCTCTCTCTCTCTCTCTCTCTCACTCTCTCTCTCTCTCTCCCCAACAATTACAACAAAACCACCAGCAACTACCTCAGCACGTATGAACTGAACTGAACTTTATATTCGCATATGACAATTCATTATCCCCTGGACATCGATAGAGCTTGTTTATTATTGATTATTATTATACCCACAATTTTAGGTTTAGAATTGCTAACGTGTATTATCTATATATTTGCATTGTTGATATTGATTTGTATATTTTACTAATAAAACAACTGTTTGAAAATAGTACCACCAGACTCCAACGGATTCTTCTATCTTTGCTGGTCAGACACCCAGTTACGGGGTATGTAACAGGTGAAGGAAACCAATAAGTGAGAGTGAGAGTGAGAGGGAGAGAGAGAGAGGCAGAGAGAGAGAGGGAGAGAGAGAGAGAGAGAGAGAGAGAGAGAGAGAGAGAGAGAGAGAGAGAGAGAGAGAGAGAAGAGAGAGAGAGAGAGAGAGAGAGAGAGGAGAGAGAGAGAGAGAGAGAGAGAGAGAGAGAGAGAGAGAGAGAGAGATTGTCGACGTCCCTGTCAGGATGCGCCAGGATACTTTATTTCTCATCACATTTCCCACTGCTTTCAGCAAACTACTACGGGTACAATGAAGTACATTGTTATTTAAGAAAAAACTGCAATGTACACACCACCCTGTAAACTTAGGTCAGATCGAATTCTTCTCAATCACTGAAAAAAAGCCAAGATCACAGACTTTTCCTCACAGGACAACTCACACGGTGCAGATGTCTCTCTGTTAAACCTTCTTTTGATCTCCCACCTACCCACACACTTCTGACAGAAGGGAATCAGCACCCGCAGGCGGTGATCCACAACAAGTCTCAGCAACCGATTCTATAATGGAACCATCACATCTTTACACACCTCCCCGCTCCCCCCCACCACCCATAAACTGCAGTGTGAGTAGTTCTCATCATTTCGCTCTCTCCAGTAGCTTCCTACCGAAATGTCGTAAAGGGTAGACAGATAGTGTCGATCCCACCTGCGATGGAATGAACAAAGCAAATCCTCAGTTCCCTCGGTCGGGGATCGGTAAAGCCCCGAGTGTGGACGGATCGGCTTCCCCTCTGTTGCAAGCGGTAGCCCGGGGGACAGTTCCGAGATGCGGGAAGCTCGCACCTCCCGAGCCTTTGCTGATGATTCGGAGCTGGGTTGAAAGAACGGCGTTTCCGATAACACCTCCAACTACACCGGTTTCCCGCGGGACATGCACAGGAAGTCGATGTATTCAATTAGCTGAAGGGAATTATTAATTCTTTCAAAAGCGATTCGCTGCAGTTTAATTGTTGAACAACCGAATAAGTTCTCAGTCTCATTTAAGTGGCTAACTCCTTTGTGATGTTTATATTTCAGTAAAAAAAGCTTCTTACTTTGTACCACGGCTCCAGATTCTGTTACCACCCTGTCCCACTGAGGCTGTGTTACGGGTTCCGTAAATATTGAACACACCCTGGTTTAATGTTCAGTCAGCTCCTGGTGATAATCATTAACTAAACCCACAGCGTTATCAGCGGGTCTCTCTGCGTCCTGTTCCTAGCACAGGGTACGTTCTGTCTCCAAACAAACATCACCATGGAGATGAAATGTGATCTCTGTGATTTTGAGAGTGGAATGTTAGTCGGTGCTAGACGGTGCAGTTTTTATAGACAATAGACAATAGGTGCAGTAGTAGGCCGTTCGGCCCTTCGAGCCAGCACTGCCATTCAATGTGATCATGGCTGATCATCCACAATCATTACCCTGTTCTGCTTTCTCCCCATATTCCTTTACCTCCGCTATCTTTAAGAGCTCTATCTATCTCTTTCTTGAAAGCATCCAGATAATTGGCCTCGACTGCCTTCTGAGGCCAGAGCATTCCACATATCCACCACTCTCTGGGTGAAAAAGTTTTTCCTCAACTCTGTTCTAAATGGCCTACCCCTTATTCTAAACTGTGGCCTCTGGTTCTGGGCTCCAGACGGTGCCTGGTTTCAGATCCTCACACAACAGGAACTATTTTGTCCACGTCCCTATCAAACTCCGTGGGATACTTTATGTCTCATCGAAGTTCCCACTCATTTTACCAAATTTCCGCGGATACAATCAAGTACATTGTGTTACGTACCCCGTAACTGGGTGTCTTACCAGCAAAGATAGAAGTATCCTTTGGAGTCTGGTGGTACTATTTTCAAAACAGTGTTTATTAGTAAAATATACAAATCAATATCAACAATGCAAATATACAGATAATACGTTAGCAATACTAAACCTAAAAGTGTGGGTATAATAATAATCAATAATAAACAAGCTCTATCGATGTCTAGGGGATAATGAATTGTCATTTATGAATATAAAGTTCAGTTCTGTTCATACAGGCTGAGGTAGTTGTTAGTCGATGTGTTGTAATGTTGGAGAGAGAGAGTGAGAGTGAGAGAGAGAGAGAGAGAGAGAGAGAGGAGAGAGAGAGAGAGAGGAGAGAGGAGAGAGAGAGAGAGAGAGAGAGAGAGAGAGAGTGAGTGAGAGAGAGAGAGAGAGAGAGCGATCAAACAGAGACGGCCAGTCAAACCTTCCTTTACGTTCTTGATCCGTCGATGTGTTGTTGTGACCATTCAGGTATGACCCCTCTGTCCTTTAACTAGACCATTCTTCTATGGTGGACTCGTCACCCAGGCAAGGGTGGACACACACTCGAGCCCCCACCGGCCTCGCTATAAACACTGTGAGTTAAAATTGACCGATCCTTCGTTCGGTCTCCGATGTCCCACATTTTTCTCGTGCTTCCAACACTTAAGCAATGCTCACTAGTGTGTCTCCTGGTGAGTCTGAGGGGTGTCTCCCCAGACCTCACTTGTATCCCTACTCACGGGGTCTCAGGTGTCAATCAGTTTTGAATGGCTTAGCCCATCAAACCAGCCCACTCCGGCCTCCAATGAGGAATTTTAATGAACGAATGGTACCAAGTAAACAGCCCTCTCCGGAGCCGTAAGTCTTACAGGAGTCATAATATGGTGGAACAACAAGTCTCTTCTTCCCTGTGTTATCTCTCCTTGTCTGAAGCAAATATTCCAGTCTCAGCATATTTTTGTTCCATTTCTTTCTCTCTCATTAGCAGCATTGGCAACAGTAACGGTTTGTAATTCTCCCAGGGGAGGGGGACATGGGCAACCCTGCACCCTTTTGCCCATCAGAGCAGTTCATTCTTCGTAACACCCCCATCCTTCAAAGAATTTTCACCAAAGTGGAAAATTAACTAATACAGCGTCTTACAGGATTACAGAGTTTAGCAAAAATACAGAAGTGTTCTTAACATTAAAGCAATACAGATATACCTTCACTTAGCATCTAGATAAACAGTCAGCGATTACATTGTCACTTCCTTTAATATGTTGAATCTGAATATCCAACTCTTGTAGCATCAGACTCCAATTTAATAATCTCCTGGTTTTTTTTTCCTTTTCGTTAGCAAAAACAAAACTAAAGTGTTGTGATCTTAGCTTAAGTGTATATTACAAAATGTGAACCAATACATGAGTGATATAACTGTGGTACATTACAGAAGTTTGTGCAAATACTAATCTCTATTTTACTTTTAAACTTAACAGTCAATTTTCCATGGTGTTGTCTTTATTATTTACATGCTTTGTCAAATTCCCTCAAAACCAGATCCTGTTATTCAAGGTGGCATTTTTTTAAACTTTGCCCCTTTTCCACTTAACTCTCACATGGTTAGCTTGCTCAACAGTGTGCAACAGGCTTTCACATGCTCCTTTCATAGGAGTTATCTTATCACCAAAGTTTTCCAAACTTAGCCCATTTCCTGAACTTCCACACAATTCCTTGTTTTTTGAGCAAGTCATTAATTTTATCTTCAGGACCCTTCATTCCATTAGTTTTCAGATTAACATCTGCAAGTGATCCCTTTTTGTCAAAACAACGCTTTTGGTTCTGTCCCTCCAAACCACATCCTTGAATAACTTCAGCGAGTTGTTTACCTTTAAATTCCAAAACAAACTGTAATTGATTCACAAGCACCTTTGTTAACAAGCCATTGTTCCTTCAGCCTGGTTACTGCTTCTAAAACCAATTCTGACTTTAAATTTTATTTATTCAATTTAGGAACAAACACCTTTCCTTCTCCTTCAATAATATTCACATCACCAGCTTTCATTTCATCATTAACTTTTAACACACCTTCTAACACAAACAACTGAGAATGCTCACACTCCGCTGGTACCAAGGTTAACCCTTTCTTCACTGAACCAAGTCCATCTGACCCAAAAGGACTGCAATTCCTTTTCAACTAAATTAGATACCTCAGACTTTAGTTTCAATACTAGGTTCAGTATCCTGTGTATCCAGACCCTTCACGCACTCAAACGGAACATCTACCTCTTCCAGGCTTTCCATACCAGTCCCTTTTTCAAATTCTAAGTTCCCCTGATCCTCCCAGTTACTCTCTGGGCAACTCCTATCCGGAGTAAACTCAACCCTGCGGGTTAAAACAACATCATCTGCTAACCTAGCAGACTCCTTCAAGGTAGCGGCATCCTTTTCATCTAGGACTGCCCTTATATCATTATCGGGAACACATTGAAATTTTTCAACTTCAAACTGCTCTGTCAAGCCAGACAGATCATCCATGTCCAACCCTGGACCTTCTAACTGCCTTATCTGTTTCTCATCTTTTCTCTGTGCCTCTATACATTCTCTCTTGGCTAAGGGTAGGTCTGCCTCCTCTCCTTTACTCTCCTTCACCTCCCTATTCTCCGCTTTACCATCCCCTAACCTTTCCTGGTACAGGGTCGGTAAAAGAGTCTCAGCCAAATCAACAGTGGACTCATTTAAACTGTCTTCTTTCTCAGCCGCGTTTCTCGACATGCTGCGAGTGATTGCGCATGTGGGATAGATCTTAGAATCTAGGGGTGGGTCCTCAGCCCTCACCGGCTTGCTTGTTAATTTCACTGCTGAACACACGTCACCACCTGCTAAATCATTACCAAGAAGGGACGTCCACGCCGTCTCTCGGTAATTCTGACCGCACCCCTACTTCGACTGGTCCAGATACCAGGTCACATTTAAAATGATCCTGCAAAGCACAGCTTCTGTCACTTTTCCTATGCTCTTAAAACTACCTCTTGAGTCTCAGGACCAAAATCTAGCACCTTACTTAGGATCAATGACTGATCAGCCCCAGTATCCCTCCAGAATCTCAGTGGAACTGGGGTCTCACCTTCTTTCACAGACACCGTCCCTTCTGAAATAAATTTCTCACACCCCTCTCGCAATCTATCTACTTCTGCCTTCCTCGTCGATTTGCTAAATCGACTCAATACACCCTGTAGGGACTGCCTTTCTCCGTTTTCCTGTCTCCTTCTTCGAAGCAAAGCACTTTGATGCAATATGACCAACATTTCCACAATAATAACAGGTCAAGCCTGGAAACTTCCTGCCAGCCTGCTTGTCCTCCTCCTTACCTTTACCACTAGCTCCCGGCTTATTCTCTACCTTAGACGGTGGACTTTATTTACCGTCCCTACTGCCTTTCTGGTAACTCTTATTTGAGGAAAACATTGTCATGTGGGTTAGGGCATATTCATCTGCGAACCTGGCAAATTCCGATATAGACTTATTCGTCTTCTTGTTCAGATGCATCCTGATATTATCCGAAACACAACCTTTAAATTCCTCAATCAGAATTAACTCTCTGAAACGATGGAAATCCTCCTCCACCTTTTCTGCAGCACACCAGCGATCCAAGAGCACACCCTTCTCATAGGCAATCTCTGTATACGTCTGATTCCACAGTTTCTTTAAATCTCTGAACTTTTGTCTATACGCTTCAGGTACCAAACTCGTAGGCCCGAAGGATAGCCTGTTTTACTTCCTCATAATCCCCAGACTCTTCCATGGACAATGCCGGATATGCCCGTTGAGCCTTTCCTTTTAATACACTTTGTAACAACGCCACCCACTGATCTCTGGGCCACTTCTGATTCACGGCCACCTTTTCAAAATGCAAGAAGTAACTATCAACGTCCGTCTCCTCGAACGGAGGGTACTTACCTAAACTCCCTACTAACATTAAACTTCTCCGCTCGGTCTGCCCCGCTACACACATGTTGCCATCTCTCCCTCTCGACTGCCGTTGTTTCTCTTCCTCCTCCTTCCCCCTTTCAGCCTCCTCTTTCCTCCTTTCAGCTTTCCTTTCTTTCTCAATTTTCGCTTCCAACTCCTTTAGCAGGATCTCATACTCCATTTTCCTCTTCTCCATCTCCAACCTTATTTTTTCCATCTGTAACTGAGCCGCCCCATCAACTGGTTTCTTCTCAGGGAACAGGTTCAATGCATCAAGCGCGAACACAGCCTTGGGTATATAATACTGGGCTATGGCCCTCTGTATCCCCCACTTTCTCATCGACCATTCCACCGCCGAGAGATTTAATCTTCTCCAACACTCACCAATTCCACCTTCCTGGCATTCTCCAATGCCCCAAAGTCGGGTTCTTCATAAATTTGTCTATTTCCATCTCTGCTGGTTTACCGTCTGGTTACCCACGCAACCAGATCAGATAATGGACTTATAGCCCGATTCACTGGCCCTCAATTTAGTAATCAAATCCTGGACGAGCCCCCAATTTTTTACGTGCTCCTTAACTGGGTGTCTAACCAGCAGAAAAAGAAGTATCCGTTGGAGTCTGGTGGTACTATTTTCAAACAGTGTTTATTAGTAAAATAATACAAATCAATATCAATAATGCAAATCTATAGATAATACACGTTAGCAATACTAAACCTAAAAGTGTGGGTATAAATAATAATCAATCATAAACAGCTCTATCAATGTCTACTGGATAATGAATTGTCATATGTGAAGATAATGTTCAGTTCAGTTCATGAGAGCTGAGGTAGATGTTGGTCGTTGTGTTGTAATTGTTGGAGAGAGAGAGAGAGGGGAGAGAGAGGAGAGAGAGAGAGAGAGAGAGAGAGGAGAGAGAGAGAGAGAGAGGAGAAGAGAGAGAGAGAGAGAGAGAGAGAGAGAGAGAGAGAGAGGAGAGAGAGAGAGAGAGAGAGAGAGAGAGAGAGCAAGATGTAGCAGCTACAGGCAGGCAAACCTTCCTTTACGTTCTTGATCCGTCGATGTGTTGTGACCATTCAGGTATGACCCCTCCGTCCTTCAGCTAGACCGTTCTTCTGTGGTGGACTCGTCACTCTGGCATGAGTGGACACACACGCAAGCCCCCACCGGCCCTGCTATAACACCGTGAGTTAAACTGACCGATCCCTTTGTTCGGTCTCCGATGCCCCACACCTTCCCCTGGGTTCCAACACTCAAGCAGTGCTCAATAGTGTGTCTCCTGGTGTGTCTGAAGGGTGTCACCCCAGACCTCACTTTTATCCCTGCTCACGGGGTCTCAGTTGTCCATCAATTTTAAATGACTGTGTCCATCAAACCAGCCCACTCCAGCTGTCCACTGAGGAATTTTAATGAACAGAATGGTACAAGGTGAACAACCCTCTGAGAAGCCATAAGTCTTTCAGAAGTCATAAGATGGTGGATCAACAAGTCTCACTCACCTGCTTTATCTCTCTCTTATCTGTAGCAGATGTTCCAATTCCAGCATGTTTTCTCTTACATCTCTCTCTCTCATTAGCAGCATAGCAACAGTAACGGATTGTGATTCTCCAAGCGGGGGGGACATGGGCAACTCTGTACCCTTCTGCCCATCAGAGCTGTTCATCCTTCGTAACACCCCCATCCTTCTGAGAATTTTCACTAAGGTGAAAATTAACTAATACAGCGTCTTACAGGATTACTGTGCTTCATTATGATTATTTTGGTATCTTATTTTATATTATTAGCTAGCTTGCCTTATATTTCACCTTTTCTCTGCTTATTCCTTTTTTAATTGCCTTCTTTTGATTTTTAAAAGCTGCCCGATTCACTAGCTTCAACTATTTTTTCTATCTAGGATTTCATTTTAAATCAGTATGTGGATAGTCCAACAAAAGCAGGAGATGTCCTGAAACTGATGTTGGGTATTTATGCTAGCTAGACACCCGGACCATTTGGTAGGTTAAAGGATAGGGCAGAACTCCTTAAGTTTCAGAGAGATATAGAGAAGGAAAGTGTAGACTTTGCGGGAGAGTAAAGAATTGGATCAGGGTAAATTACTAATTCCCTAAGCAGGAACTGTGGAGAGTTAATGGGAGACAACTGTTTCTGACAAGTCCACATCTGACATGTGGAGGGTGTTTACAGTCCATCTGCACGGAGTATAGGACGGGTATATTCCAGTATGACGAAATGACAAGATTGGCAGCGTCAGAGAACCTTAAATATCGTGAGAAGTGATGAATTTAGTCAAGCAGGAAAAGGAGAAGTATGCAAAGCTCAGGAAAGTCGAATCAAACAGAGCCCTCGAGAATGTGTGTGAGGTCCTTAATGAGTAACTTACATCAGTGTTTACCAAGGAGTGAGACAAGGAAGATAGGGTGATCAGTGCGGAGAGTACAAGTATACACAGGTATTTTGAAGTAAGGGAGGAGACAGTGTTGGGTCTCTTCGAATGCATTAAGGCGTATAAGTCTCCAGGCCCTGATGGGATATACCCCACGTTACAGAGAAAGGCAAGTGAAGAGATTGCTGGGGCCTTGACCAATACACTTGTGACCAGCCTAGCCACAAGCAAACTCCGGGAGAACTGGCTAGTACCTCATATTGATCCGTCATTCAAGACGTGATCCAGGGAATAATCCTGATGAACATTGAAACTGCCGAGAGACAGTCGGCTATGAACCAAGTGCTGATAAATGGGACCAGTGTAGACAGTGAGTGGATGGTCAGAACAGGTAAGGCCTGCCAAAGGCTGTTCCCGTGCAGTGTGATCCACCACTCCGAACACGCTAAATTAAAGATGGTGGCACCACAAGGCATTGACTTCAAAGCTCCACACCCCTCTCCAATTTAAAATAAACCGGACTGAACCCCTTTGTCACCACTGCGAATATCTGTTTCTGTCAAGGGAACATACAGACTGGACACGTCAGCTAAACAACTGGCAATTGATGACTTTCCTTAGTCTTCTTCCATTAATGTTGCTGCCTTACAGCAAAACCAACCCTCTGACTGGGTCAGAATCCGTGATTAAATCCGGCCCCAAACACTGTGCTTTCATCATTGCACATTGTAACTTGAACCATCTCACTGTGGGTCTGATGGAGACACAAACTCTGCCCTCTAATCATGCGATCACATCTCCCCTGCTACTGACATTTTAAATACCCTCAGAATGGCTTTCCGATTTAGTCTGAAGGTTATGGAACATTCAACTCGTTTTCAGACTTGACAAACCATGTCTTCCCAAAGCCAGTTCCACCTGTTGGCGTGTCCTCTATCCTCCAGCTCCAGGGAAGCTGCATTGCCATAAGACCATATGACCTCCTTCCAATCAGCCACTGATTTATCCATGCTGGAATCCTTCCTGTAATGCCTTGCTAAGCAGCCTCGAGTGTGGCACATTGTCAAAGGCCTTTCGAAAATCCAAGTACCCAACATCAACTTATTCACCTCTCTCTAACACGCCAGGTATTTCTTCAAATAAAAATAGTCAAATATCCTGCTACTAATTCAATATGCCAGCAACAACCTCCGACAAATTAGAGAACCAGTAAGTTTAATTTTTCGAGTTCTTCCATCACTCACTGATGAAAAACGGTTGCTGTATGTGTAAAGTAAATGCGATATCAGGCAAATTCACCAGCAGGAAATGGTCTAAATTTCATATGATGGCGCTGTGATCCTGCAATTTAATTCCAGTAAGTGAACAATAAACTGAAGGAGAAGGGCATCAAAATCTTTCTGTCGACTTTGACCGGTTGTTATCTCTGGGAGATGGTAATCTCGGCACAGCCGCTCCCCAATTGCCCATTACGCAAAGGTAACAACTGCGGGCAACTGTTAAAGATGGCTTTTCAATGGGCCAACTTAAAATCAGTGCAGGTCCAGGCTACGGGGGCACAGTTAAATCTGGAGAAAGGGAATGTCCGTTGATCAAAAGAGAACATTATTCCAAATGCATAATATTTCATCAGAGTTGAGAGCGCCCTTGCTTCTGCTCACTCTGTGCAATAAACCCACAGCGATCTTTGCCCTGAGCTGTCGCTGGAGTTTTTAATCTGACAATAAACTGGTCCCAAGGTGAACAATAACTCAAAGCGACGGCACCAACCGAACGGAACCAGGATGCGGGTTATGATTCCTCTCTGGAGGTGGTAAAATGTCGCGCACTGAAGTATTAATTCTATTTCGGACCACAAGTTAGAAAGACTCATTCAAGCAAGGTGAATCTTTGTGTGGTTTAACACAAGCGTTGTGGAACAAGGGGTGGCGTTACATGCTGAACAGACTGAAGCTCAGGTTTATGAGCGTGTTATCAACTGAACATTGCTCAGGGTGTGTTCATTTACTGTTAGTGACATGAAATTCAGATACTCGGATTCACTGAAGCCAGACTCAGGGGTCCAGCACCAGGTAAGAACAGGGACTGTACTGGGCTGCGTTATGGTGTTTTAAATACTTGTCACGGCAAGTATTTCTAGTTTTTCTACCGTATCAATACTATCAGTTGCTGTTCCAGGGGAAGCTGTAACAGGTGAAGGTAGATGAGGGTATTGTTAAGAGGTGGAACTGTTTTCAAAGGAAATGAGAATCAGAGTTTGGTGTTTCCAATGTTTTAATTTCCGCAGGGCACAGATTCCGGACAGGCAAGGGAGGGAAATGTTGCAGACTGTCGCAGGGATGTGTCACTGAGATCTCAGTCCAGCTGTGATCATAGAGAATGGCGGAACAGGACTGAGGGAGTGAATGCCCTGTTACTAATTCCACACTCTATGTGGTGGAACTTGAGTGTGTTTGGAATTCTCTTCCTCAAAGGAAACGAGAAGCAGGGATTATTTTCAGTGAGTTTAATTCCGCAGCGGAGAGATTCTTGACAGGCAAGGGAGTGAAGCGTTGCAGACTGTCGCAGGGATGTGTCACTGAGATCACAGAGAATGACGGAACAGGACTGAGGGGGCGAATGTCCTGTTACTAATTCAGCATACCAGCAACACACTCTGACAGAGAAGAAACGCAGTGAAATTAATGTTTTTACCCATCGTTCTCTGACAAGGAACGATACAAGTTCTTGTAAAATAAGTGCTAAGCTGTTGGATGTATGTGTGAAGTAAACGGGTTGCCAGGCAAATTCGCCAGCGGGATATGATGATAATTCCATATGATTGCTACTCTGATGTGGTAACTTGTTTCCAGTAAGTGAGCAATAAGCTGAAGGAGAAGGGCGTCCATATCTTGCTGTCGACATTGACCGGTGGTTATCTCTGGGAGATGGTTATCTCGGGACAGCTGCTCTCCAGTCGGCCCATTACTGCAATGATCCAACTGCGGACTACTGTTAAAGATGGCTCGTTATAAACAGGGTGACCTTGAAGTCTTCTCCAGGCAGAGGGGGCACAGTTAAATCTGGAGAAAAGGAATGCCTCCTGTTCAAAAGAGATCATTATTCCAAATACGTAATATTCCATCAGAGTTGAGAGCGCCCTTCCTTCTGCTGTCTCTGTGCAATAAACCCACAGCGATCTTTGCCCTGAGCTGTCGCTGGAGTTTATAATCTGACAGTAAACTGGCCCTAACTGGTACAATAAATTGAAGTGACGACGCCAGGATGCGGGTTGCGATTCCTCTCCAGAGCAGATCAAGTATTCTGGAGAGAGGAAATTACTGCACCGCTTGCACTGTAGTATTAATTCTGGTTCAGACCGCTTGTAAGAGTGACTTGTTCATGGAAATTAAGCTTTTATGTGGTTTAACACAAGCGTTGTGGAACAGGGTGTGGCGTTACATGCTGAATAGGCTGAAGTTCAGGTTTATGAGCGTGTTATCAACTGAACATTGCTCAGGGTGTGTTCACTTACTGGTAGCGCCATAAAATTCAGATGTTCTGATTCGCTGGAAACAGAATCAGGAGTCCAGCACCAGGTAAGGACAGGGTCATAGGGGAAATGCTATGGTGCTTTATTACGCCCTAGTAATGCTCTTGTTTCTATCAGTTCAATATTGTCCTTAGGGTTGCGCGGATTAACGAATGTGTGTGTTTTATTCTGTTTGTGTGTTTTTTTAACAAAAACTTTATATATCCGGCAGTGATATTTAGGATAAAAATTCCTGTAATAAATCTCACTGACAGTTGATAAAAGTATGGAAGTCTACACTCAGGGGGTACGTTTTTATGTACCCCTGTACCTAATGATGTGACACGGAGTGAATGCTCGGGGTTCACTGCGGCTGCACCCCGTCCAAATCCAAGGTTATGCGTTCAGTGATGCTCTTCTGCACGCCGCTGTTGGAGCGCATGCTTACTGGATTTCTTGCTGCCTTCTTGTCAGATTTAATCAGTCTGGCCAATCTCACTGAGCTCTCTCATTAACGGGGCCTTTAGAGCTGGATGTTCCTTTAGATTGTTTCCGGTCCATTCTCTGTAAACCGAGAGATTTATACTTGAGAATCCAAGCTGCTGATCAGTTTCCGTAACACTCAGACCACCCGGTCTGGCACCAGCGATCACTCCACGGTCAACAGACAATAGACAATAGGTGCAGGAGTAGGCCGTGCGGCCCTTCGAACCAGCACTGCCATTCAATGTGATCATGGCTGATAATCCACCATCAGTACCCTGTTCCTGCCTGCTACCCATATCCCTTACCTCCGCTATCTTTAAGAGCTCTATCTAACTCTTTCTTGAAAGCATCCAGATAATTGGCCTCGATTGCCTTCTGAGGCAGAGCATTCCATAGATCCACAACTCTCCGGGTGAAAAGGTTTTTCCTCAACTCTGTTCTAAATGGCCTACCCCTTATCCCTTATCCTTAAACTGTGGCCTCTGATTCTGGGCTCCCCCAACATCGGGAACAATTTTCCTGCCTCTGGCGTGTCCAATCCCTTAATAATCTTATATGTTTCAATCAGATCCCCTCTCATCCTTCTAAATTCCAGTGTATATTCCGGTCAACGTCACTTACATCGCATTTATTTCCTATTCAGTTTTTTGGCCTGAATAACAAGTGAACTCGTTGACCATACCTGAATGTGTTTATGCTTTGAGCTGCAGGCAGATGATTAACAGATTCGTATTAATGAGCTGGTATAGAGTTGTACCTAACAAAGAGGCCATTTAGTGCATTTCCCATTTAGGCAAACCCTCGCCCATCTCGAATATGAACACGGATGAGATCTGGGCCTGATTATTGACGATTTGCATGTTTGTAACAACAGGCTGTCGCTGTCAAGGCAGTGGATAAAACACTGTTATAAGGTGGGGATAATCTGGAGAGAGAGACCTGTCACTGTTCCCTCTAAACTGCGCGTCTGCGGAACCAAAATGCTCCCGCGAACGGAGCCTTTGTTGCAGCGCAGATGGAATTAACCACTGCCAGAAAAACGTTTACGAAATCTGACAGTTTTTCTTTTTTGTACTGAATTTTAATCCTATCCTTTAATTAATCATTAAATCAAATTAATGTTTCTTTCTTGTCAGTCTTCATTTTAAATATTCCTAGATACACATTACAAAAAAGATATATCTACGATGTTGTTCTTTTTTTGAGGCTGTGTGAAAATAAAAAAATGTTTTTCTCTTGTATGTCTTCATCCTTAAATATTCATAGATGCATTTTACAAAAGAGGACTCATCTACGATGTTGTGCTTTTCTCAGTCCGTGTGAAAATTCCCGGCTCAGAGCAATGGTTGATCCATGTAGCTGCAAAAATAGTAATTAGAGGGAACATTGGAGACCGAACCACGTTACATTCTATGCATATTAATCACGATTGAATATGGTACATTATCGTGCTTCCTGTTATAGAGGAGATGTTAAAAGTCAATAGAGTGGACAAAACAGTTTCACCGGGAGCCTCTCTGGTATCCAGGAAATAGTAATGAATAACGCAAGAAAAATTAATAATTATTTCGCCTTGTCCGTGGGAGCGGTCTGTGAGGCAATGAGGCTCAAGTGCTTAACAATACAGAACTAACGTTGAGCAGCGAATACATAGAAGGTCTATTTACTATAAATTCAAGAGCTTTTCGTTTTCGTTTCTCGAAATATCA
This sequence comes from Hemitrygon akajei, assembly GCF_048418815.1. Taxonomy (NCBI): domain Eukaryota; kingdom Metazoa; phylum Chordata; class Chondrichthyes; order Myliobatiformes; family Dasyatidae; genus Hemitrygon; species Hemitrygon akajei. The sequence continues at coordinate 3,989,844 of NW_027331962.1, forward strand.
CTATTAATGCCCCGATAATCACTTTTACTACATTTTCTGAACACTGGGTGTAGTACCTCTCCCATTATAGGTATGAGCAAGGATGAGATCTGGGCCAAATTGCGCAATTAAGCGTTCAGCATATCACGCATCATCCTGGATAATCCCAGTTCTGATACTGGGTCTTCCACAGTGTCTTGTTCCACAGATCCAATCTGATGTACCGAGTTTCCAGCACTTTATAAGAGGACGCAGGAATATGGCATTGGGGCGGAAAAAAAATCAGCCATGATTGAATGATGGAGGAGACTCGATGGACTGAATCATTTCATTCTGCTCTGATATCTTATCATGACTGAATGATGAGTCCTTCATATCCCGTATGAGGATTTGTGACGTGTGAGGGACAATTACAGATTTGTTCCATGAGATCTTTTTATTTGTCTTCAGCGTTTAAATTTCAGTGAGATTCGCTTTTGAAAAAATTGAGCAGAAATATTTTTTTCCCTTTGTATTGTTAAGGTGCTTCATTATCTCTCTGGTTAAAGTTAGACCTGCGGTGAGAGATTTATTGGAAGAAAAGCCCACAGCTGGAAAGAAGCCACGAATGAGAACGAGGGAACAGCGACAAGTGAACCAGCCCGAGGAGTGAGAGTACCAACTGAAGAGAACCCTCTGACTCAGAGTTTTCATTGATTCAGTCAGGAGAAAGTTTGGTGAGTCTCATTCACTCGAACACTGGTCCTGTAAACATTACATATGTGTACAAAGGAAGGTACGAAATAGGTGGAATTCCTCTGTCAGTCCCAGTTGCAATCACTCCAGATCTGGCAATGTGCTTTCAGAAGCCCAGCTCTTTACAGTCAATCACATTCTCTGAGTGTTTGCTCATTTGAAGGTCCTGCATCATCTGAAGAAGCTTTTGGTTAGTTCTGATGTTTCCTTGTTACGTTATAATCATCTTAAAATGCGTTGACAATTTCCTCCCTTTATAAGAAGCCCCAAGTGTGTCGTGTTGTAGTGATTGTAGAAATGTGGAATTACCATGAACTGCAGCAACATGCCCTTGATCCCATTGGCTATTGCAATCTGCAGTGATATACTTACCCTCGAATATATCGTCGCGTAGGCCTCTGCTGAGAACAGACCATTTATAAAGCAAAATATCCCAACACTGCATTTTATTCAGTCCTAACTAGCACATGGCAACCCATAATTTACATTGACATACCTTGGCCTCATCAAGTACTTTTCTGCTAATTACATTGTCAGAACCTGTGAAGGTGACATTAAGCAGAGGTGGAAATTCAAAGTTATGTTCCAATGGACGTTGTGCATGGGACTTCATCAAAGCCTTTGACAAGGTGTCACGTGGCAGCTTGGTCTCGATGATCAGGTCCCATGCTGTCCGGAGAGAGCAAATTGGATGTATTCAAAATTAGCTTCAAGGTAGCAAGCAAAGAGTGCTGGTTGAAGGTTTCTCCTCGCAATGGAGGCGAGTAATTAGCGGTGTGCCGCGAGGCTACAAATTGGGACCTTGGATATTTGTTATTTCATAGCAATGATTTGGTTCCGATTACACAAGGATTACTTGACTGGTAATTTCGCAGAATGCACAACATTAGTAGTTGCTGTTCACAGAGAAGATTATCGTAGCATCTAGGGGATCTAAATGGACAGGGGCTGGTAAAGAGATTGCAAAGCCAATCTGATCAGCAGCGGATTCATGCAGATGTTGGGGATCATGTGGAGGAAACAGCCAGAGGAAGTGGATGAGCCAGGTGCAGTTGCATAATTCAAAAAGCAGTTGGGGTGTGTAGATGGAGTGAAAAGGCCAGAAGGGAGATGGCCCCATCACAGGAAATTGTGACCATCTCAGTGGGCACTGTGGTTGGCATTGTCTCGTTGGGCTGAACGCTCTGAATTTGGATTTTATTGCTCTGTGACTCTGTCAGTAGATGCGCCAGGTATCAGTGGACAGATATGGTGTGGAAGTGGTTACTAACAGGGAATGTTTGGTCCCCATGCCAAATGCTACAGGGGATGGAAATACTGTCATATTTGCAAAGTAGTCGCACTCTCTGACTCACCGTCTGCTTGTTGTGAAATTTAGAGCCTCGCCAGCAGGTGGCGCTGTCCTGCAAAGCAACCAAAGTGTTATCAAGACGACGACAATCAACAATCGCCAGTCAGACTCAGAATGGACAAAGGTATGATCACAGGAATCTTTGAATTAAACTTTTGTCGCATTTGTACACAATAGTTCAGATTAAAAAACTGACAGAGGCGTTAACAGTGCATAGAAAAGTTTCATCCAGCAGTGTCATTTATCCCACTGGTAAAGCGGCCTTCAGTAATTGATCAACCCAACAGTTCCAGCGCAGGGACCTGACACCAGTAATGGTCGAATCACTCCGCTCATCATACAAAGCTTCAGCTGAGTGAAAGGAGCAGGGGCTCCTGAATCAGGTGGTTGTGGGTGAAACACAGACAGGAATGTGACAGCGATCTTGTTGTTTATGTGAATGTTCAGGGTCAGGGTCCGTTTCACCTCCAGACAAGCCCTGATATGTAAGACATCCTCAACTTTCATTTATAAAATTCAGAAGCAGATGAAAGGAGCATTTCCGGGATTTCCGAGATTCTATGATAACACAGCATTTCAGGTTTTGGAAGGAAAGCTACCAACTCCCCCCTGGTTTTTCTTGCCTGCTACGCAAAGGAGGAGGGGTGTCACCGAAATCTGTTTTCTGTAGCGGAGCGGAGATCATTGCCGGTGCTGGGAATGGCTGAAGAACAGGAGGCAGCTCATTGTAGATACATTTGTGATCTGCTTCGGAGTTTTAACACCCCAGTGAATGTCTGGGCTGTGGAGAAATGGTGAACCTGAGTTTCTAAATATTTCCCTCTTGATATGATCTTCTACCTGAATTTAAATTCCCAGGATCTTGGCTGGGAAACCCGGCATAACCAATGACCAAATGTCTGTGTCACCTGTAGACATTGTGATTGTGCTCAAATCTGAGATTCCAGCTGGAATAAAAACGATGCTCCAGCCTGGAAACGGGTCTTTCGGCCCATATAATTCATGCTGATCTAAATGTCCCATTTTCCTGCCGTTTTCCCAAATTTCCCCCGTAAACTTCTTCTCCCCTTTTTCCTGCCCACATGCTCTCAATTTTGTAATTTTATTTGTGTTTGCGGCCTCCTCTGGATGCGTGTAATTTATACCCATCAGCAACCACCTGGAAAAATGCCTCTTTGGTCCCTTTTAAATCTCTGCCTTCGAGTCTCAGACCTCCTTACCCGGGCAAAAAGACTGTGACCATCTGTCCTATCTGCACCCCTGATTACTGTATGTGTGTGTGTAAGGTTTCCCTTCAAGCTCCTGAGCTCCAGGGCAAGCTGTCCCAGCCCAACCATATAACACAAAAAACAACACCCTAGCCCAGTACTGTAGTGTTCATTCTTCACTTCACACTTTCCAGCTTCATCACCTCCATCCTATAGATTAGCAACTGCAACTACACACAAAGCTCTATAACCAAGACTTTGCCAATGACATGCATAGTTGTTACATGATGATCAGCAGGTGGGGGATAAGATGGGAACCAGGGGAGAGGACAGCATCGATCTCAAGGGAATTGTCAGCTTGCGACCCAGGGGACCGGACGACGTGCGTCTCAAGGGAATGGTCAGTCTGTGACCAAGGGGACTGGAGAAAGCAACTCCAGTCCCCTTGTCCAGTCTCCAGTCCATCGTGTGACAAAGCAACTGGAGAATGTGTGATCCAGCAGACTGGACCGTGTGTAATCCCGTTGCTGGTCTTTGTGTGACACAGACTACTGGACAGTTAGTGACCGAGGGAGATTTTAGCTTGTGGAAGATAATCACAGTGATATTTCCCAGTATCACCGGACACCTGTGCATTATGATCCTGTGGTCATCCGTGCATTCAACTGCTGTGTTTAGTATTACTGTGCCGATCGTGCAATTTTACTGGGAGTAAATGTGTCCAGTCACCGGCTTATCGGGATGGTCACCTGACAGGATGTACGGTTCACATTAACCAGCACAGTTCCACTCCAAATCTGGTCAGCCAGAGACTCGGCTCCATTGCAATCTGAATCAGTTTTGCTCAGATCTAAATCATTCTCTTATAACCTGCAATTCATCACTTATTTCAGGTAGGAAATGGAAACGAGTAGCGAAACGACTGAAGAGGTTTTTACCAGGCGGATCATCGAGCGAAGATGATCTGGACACGGGAAGCAAGGTACCAAAGCAGGGTCAGATTGAGAGTGATGTCCCAATGGAATGCGGTCCGGCCCCAGAGAAGGAGGAGAAAATTCAGCCCAGAGACAGTGGCGTCAGAGACACCGATCAGGACCCTGGAACCGGCACAAGTGAGGCGACTGCCTGTCAGCTCGGAAGCTCATTGAACACAGAACTGTCAAGTCCCCAAGAAGGAGCGGGTGAGTGAAATATGAGTGTGATGTGCTCACAGAATGCGGCAGGGTGGAGGGTAAAGGTGAGGCCTTGTTGGAGGGTTGGTCAGAGGAGAGGGAAAATGTGTGGGTGTGGTACATGTGGTGCACTGGGCAGTCGTTACCCCACTACAGGAAATGTACTACCTGCTCTGAGGATTTTCAGGATGTGAATTGGAGGAAATGCAGCTGTCCAGATGAGGAGAGTGTTTCCGGGATGTGTATCAGGGGAAATGTATTCGCCAGGATTGAGAGAGTATCTCCGGGAAGCGAATATTACCAACAATCCCAACGTTTATGCCCATCCAAATGTAAATAGGTGAATGGGTTGGATTGGGGATGGACTGGTTTATATTAAATGTGGTCCTTCTATTACGTAATGCCTAGAACATTGTTGGGTAGGCTTTAAGGCAAGTGTTACATTCAAGTCAAGTCAAGTCACTTTTTTATTGCCATTTCGACCATAACTGCTGATACAGTACATAGTAAAAATGAGTCGTTTTTCAGGACCATGGTGTTACATGACACATTACAAAAACTAGACTGAACTACGTAAAAAACAACAGAGGAAAAGAAAAAAAAACACACAACAACTGCACTAAACTACACACCTATCTAGGACTGCATAAAGTGCACAAAACAGTGCAGACATTACAATAAATAATATACGTGACAATAGGGCAGTAAGGTGTCAGGCCAGGCTCTGGGTATTGCGGAGTCTGATAGCTTGGGGGAAGAAACTGTTACATAGTCTGGTCGTGAGAGCCCGAATGCTTCGGTGCATTTTCCCAGATGGCAGGAGGGAGAAGAGATTGTATGAGGGGTGCATGGATCCTTTATAATGCTGCTGGGTTTACGGATGCAGCGTGTGGTGTAAATGTCCGTGATGGCGGGAAGCGAGACCCCGGTGATCTTCTCAGCTGACCTCACTATCCGCTGCAGGGTCTTGCGATCTGAGATGGTGTAATTTCCGAACCAGGCAATGATGCAGCTGCTCAGGATGCTCTCAATACAACCCCTGTAGAATGTGATGAGGATGGGGGGTGGGAGATGCACTTTTCTCAGCCTTCGCAGAAAGTGGAGACGCTGCTGGGCTTTCTTTGCTATGGAGCTGGTGTTGAGGGACCAGGTGAGATTCTCCGCTAGATGAACAGCAAGAAATTTGTTTTCATCACATTCAGAGACAGGCGGCTGGCTCTGCACCAGTCCGTTAGCCGCTGCACCTCCTCTCTGTAAGCTGACTCGTCGTTCTTGCTGTGTGTTGCAGCACAGTCGTGGGTCAGCAGAGTGAACAGCAGTGGTCTGTGCACACAGCCGTAGGGGGACTCCGTGCTCAGTGTGATGGTGTTGGAGATGGAGAATTAATCCAATTTTGTATCTGGAGGCAGGTTCAAGACACGGTTTTTTTGTTGAGTTGGGTGAGAGCGGTGGAGACGAGGGATATCTGAGTTCAAGCCAACATTTTCCTTTTTATATTCACAGAGCCAGAGTTTACAATCTCCGAACTCCTGGCACAGGGGGAGGAATATCGACTGTACCAACTGACAAAGTTCTACAGAGACAGACTCAAACAAGCAATTGAAGAAAAGGTTGAGAGACTGGGTTTGATGTTGACAGAGGAGGGACATTTCAGTAGAGAAGAAAATGAGGTGAGTGTAGTTCGTGTATTGTCACTGATCTGCTGGTATCAGAGGGAATAGTAATCAACATTAATCTCCTGCACGTTTTAGGAGATCCACTTGGGAATGGAGACTTTGATCACTGACTTGTCTCTTGCAGATCTGGTTTCAGTTTTTAAGGTGGGGAGCACTGGGAACTGCAGGTTTAGCATCACCTTTTCTTGTATCACCTGCTGTATTTATCAGTGTGAAGTAAGAGCAGTGGCTGCATATCTGGACTTCCAAAAGGCATTCGGTCTGAAACTAATTTCAAATCTTGGCTGAACCGTCGGGTAGCTTCACCTCATCTCATTAATCCAGGATGAGTATTAAACTGTCAATTGGGCCAACCGGCTTGACTGCGGTACCTGAGGGAGGGAAACCAGCTAACCACAGCTTGTCTTGGTTCCGTGAGTTCCCAAACAATGTGTGGCTGACTTGTCATAGTCACAGCAAAGTACAGTGCAGAATCAGGCCTTTTGGCCCATCTATTGCATGCCTGACTACAGAATCTACTTATTCCCATTGACCTGCACCGGGCCATGGCGCTCTATACGCTCATTACGCAAGCATCTGTTCAGAATTCTCAACCACTTGCACTACTTGCCCTGCTAGCTAGTTTCACACTCTCACCACCCTCTGAGTAAACAGGTTTCATCTTTGGACCCTTTGAACTTTTCACCTTTCACCCTTTAGTGATAACCTCTTGTTGGAGTACCTCTTTACCTCAGTACAAAATGCCTGCTTGCATTTATCCTATCTATATCCCAATGTAATTGTGTACACTTCTATCAAATCTCCGCTCAATCTTTCATGTTCCAATGAATAAAGTCCTAATCAGTTCACTCTTTTCATATAACTTATGTCTTCCAGTCCGGGTAACATCCTTGCAATGTTTTTTCTGTAATCTTTCAAACTTATTTCCATCTGTCCAGCAGGTAGGTGTGCAGAACTGCACATAATATTCAAATTAGGCCTCTCCAACGTCTTATACAACATCATATCGTACACGATATTTTCATTTACCAAGGTTAATGCGCTAAGAAACTTTCTTTCAGAGCCTATCAACATTTGCTGCCACTTTCAATGGCTTATGTACCTGTATTCCCAGATCACTTTGCTCTACCGGTCTCTCTGTAAGATCTACCCTGATTGGTCCATCCAAAGTGCTACATCTTCCACCTGTCTGCATTAAATTGCATCGGCCCCTTTAAAACCCATTCTCCAGTTGGTCCAGATCTCACTGCAAGCTCGTGTATTCTTCCTCTTTGTCCACTGCACCTTCCCAATGTTGGAGTCATCAACAAATTTGCTGATGCTGTTAACCGTAATTTCATCCAGATCATTGATATAGATGATAAACAACAACAGGCACAGCACCGATCCCCGTGACACTGCACAAGTTACAGGCGCCAAACAGAAATGCAACAGTCTATAGTGACACTCCGGATTCATTCAAAAAAGTTACTGTCAAATCCAGTTTACTATTTTATCTTGAATGCTAAGCAACTGAATCTTCTAGACCAACCTCCTATACAGGACCTTGTCAAATACCGTGCTGAAGTCCATGTAGACAATATCCAGAACCTTGCCTTCATCAACTTTCCTGGTAACTTCCTCGAAAAACTCTGAGATTGATTAGATGTGAAAGATCACGCACAAAGCTGATATCTTATGACCACAAACATCAATAGTTTGATCTAAAAGGGCAGAAGAAAGCACAAAACATAAATCTGGTGATCTAGCTGATATCTCACGATCCCAAAAAATCAACAGGTTGTCCTGAAAGGGAAGGAGATCAATAGGTTTTCCTGAAAGGGAAGGGACAAACCAAAAAAAATCTGCTAACTTGCTGAATATCTGACTAATGAGAGACAGGGACACACCATTTCAGGTCCCTCTCCTTGGAGCTCACAAACAGAGATGGTCTTGTCCTAGATCTGACCTATTCAGCAATGAGTGGTATTAGAAAATCAAGTGCGTTACACCCGTCAGTGACTCTGTTCTCTTTGGGATTCATTGGCGTTATATGTAATGAATCACACAGGCATTATCCAAAGGCAAGAGGTAATCTGTAAATATTTTGCTCATCTATAAATTCATCATCTGGGGACGTCTGTTTTACTGGTTAAATTTCTTTCACAACTGTAACTCCTCAGACCTGATAGCAGTGAAACTGATGGATTATTTTACAGTGCAGTGGACCATCAGGGAATTATGCTGATTTATTCCATAATTGTTGTCCATTATTCGTGTTATGGAAAAGCTTTCCAATTCCCTGCTGGTAACTGTTCTAGGAGATCAATCATTCAGATCCAGAACATAGAACATAGAACATAGAATAGTACAGCACAGTACTGGCCCTTCAGCCCACAATGTTGTGCCGACCCTTAAACGCTGCCTCTCTTATTTCTCAGAGCGATGTCCTAAGCCCATCCATATTCAGTTACCTTAATTCCATCATAGGTGTGTGTTGCTTGAAGACTATTCAATGTTTAGTTAATAATTCCTCAGTTACTCAGGAAACCCATGCCTGCATTCAGAAAGTCATTACCATTTTACGGTATCAGTGCCAGGCAGTAACCATCTCCATTATAAGATAGCCGCACTGACATTCCTTAATCTTCTTTTGTCTTTACACATCATAAGACCATAAAGCATCAGAGCACAATTGGCCATTAGGCCCATCGATTCTGCTCCACCATTACATCATAGGTGGTTTACTACACCTCTCAACCCCATTCTCCTGCCTTCGCCCAGTGAACTTTGCTGACCAGACTAGTCAAAAAGGTACCAACCTCTGTTTTAAATATACTCAATGACCTGGTCTCCGCAGCTGTCAGTTCCAATGGATTCTGCAGTTTCACTACTCCTTGGCTAAATAATCACCTCATTTCTGTTCTAAATGGACGTCCCTCTAATCTGAGGCTGTTCCGTCTGGTTCTAGACTCCCCCACTTAGAAACATCATCTCCACCTCCTCTCAATGCCTTTCGATATTCCACTGGTTACAATTAGATTCCCCCTCATCCTTCCACACTCCAGCCAGTACAGGTGCATCCAGGAACCATTCCCATCAAAATATGGTTTAATGTCACTGGTTCTGTTCGTTTAGATGCCTCTCTGGATTTTTCACAACGCCATCACATATTTTCTCTGATCAGGGGATCAAAATATGCGAGTGCGGTCTGGCCAGTGCTTGTTCTTATCTTCTGATCCTCTCAAAATGAATGCTGGCATTGTATTTGCCTTTCCGAACACAGACTCAAACTGCATGGAATCCTGCACCAGGTCTCCAGAGACTCTTTACAACTCCGATTTCTGAATTTTCTCCTAGATTCAAAAATAGTCTACGTCTTCATTATTTCTGCTAAAGTATATGGCCACGTACCTCACTATACTACATTCCAATTGCCACTGATGTGTCCATTTTTTCATAGGTTCATGTCCTCCCGCGAAATCCCTGCTTCCTCAACACTTCCCGTCCCTCCCCATATCTTCGTAACGCCCACAATAATGGCCATAAAGCCTACAATTCATTGACATAACGGAAAAAGAAACTGTCCCAAAACCAACCACTGCAGAACACGTCTGGTCACCAACATTCGACCAGAGAAAGCCCTATTTGTTCCCACTCTGTGCTTCCTGGCAGTCAGACAAATCTGTCTGGAGAAAATCTTGGATCCTCTATCCATGCCAGTGACTTTCTTGTCCTACTGTCGGCCCTTGTTAAACGGCGTCATGTGGGACACCTGGTCAAAGGTCCTCGGGAAGTCCAAGTAAACAACTTGCACTGACTCTCCGTTGTCGACCCAGCATGCTGTTCTCTCAAAAAATTCCAACAGTTCTGTCAGGCAAGGTTCCCTTCCATGGATGTTGGCCTTTTCCTTATCATGTGCGTTCAAATACCCCGAAACCTTATCCTCAATTATCGACTGCTGACATCTTCCCAAACGCTGATCAGACTAACTGGCCTATAGTTTAAAATGATCAGTCCTCCGGAACCATTCCAAAATCTAGTGATACTTGAGCGATCATTACTAATGTCTCCACAATCTCTTCAGCCTCCTCCTTCAGAAGCAATCGGGTGAGTTGATCTGGACTCATCTATCTTCAGAACTTTCAGCTTACCAAGCGCCTTCTCCGCAATAATTGCAAATACACTCACTTCTGCCACCGGACATTCTCAAATATCTGGCACGTTCTAGTGTTTTTACAGTGAGGACTGACGCAAAATGCCGACCAATACCTTCCGGCATTTCCTTGTCCCCTGACAGTACCTCTCCACTGTCATTTTCCGGTGGTCCAATATCCACTCTCCTCTCTTTCAATCTTCATATATCAGATGGACGTTTTGGTAAGCTATTTTACATTATTCTCTAGCCTACCTTCATATTTCATATTTTCTCTATTTACGGCTTTTTAATTGCCTACTGTTGGTTTGTAGAAACATCCCAGTCCTCCAGCTTTCTACTATATTTTGTAATACTCTGTGCCCTCTCCTTTGCTTTTCTGCTGCTTTGACTACCTCGTCAGCCACGGTTGATCATCCTCCCTTTAGAATAATTCTTCATCATTGTGATTGTTTGTCCTCCGAGAAACTTCAGCCATTCCTGCTCTGCCATTGCCCCTGTTAGTGTCATTTTCGAATTTATTATTGCCCAGCTCCTCTCTCATGCCGAGGTAATTCCTTTATTCTACTGTAGCACTGATACCTCTAACTTTTCTTTCTCCCTTTCAACCTGCTGGCTGAGTTCTGCTATTTTATGATCACTGCCTCTTAAGGGTTTCTTTAGCTGAAGCTCCCTAATCAAATCTGGTTCAATACACAACACAGAATCCAGATCTGCCTTTCCTATAGTGGGCTCAACCATAGGCTTCTCTCAAAAGCCATCTCATAGGCATTCTATAAATTCCCTCACTTGGGATTCAGCACCGACCTGATTTTCCAAAGTTACCTGGATATTGAAACTCCCCGTGACAATTTTAGCATTGACCTTTTTCCATGCCTCTCCTCTCCCCCGTTGTAATTTGTAGCCCACATCCTGGCTACTGTTAACACGCCTGTATATAATTTCCATCAGGGTCATTTTACCTACACAGTTTCTTAACATCCACATCGTCTAATCCGACATCACCTCTTTCTCAGGACTTTTCATTTTTAATGACAGCAGTTTCGACACAACACTTTCACCTACCTGCGTATCCTTTCGATACAATATTTATCCTTGGATTTAAGCACCCAACTATAAACTTTTGTCAGCCACGATTCAGTGATGCCCGCCATCCATTTGTTTTTGCTCTCTCTCTCCCCTCTCTTCCGTTCTTGTTGTCACATCTTGTTGATGTAATGCTGCACATTGACAGATCGAGGAAATTAATCACATTGCATCTACTGCAGGGTGTCAGTAAATCCTTATTCTTACACACTATTGATTTAGAATTTCCTTCAGTTACTGTTTCTCTGTTAATGACTGAACCCAGAGAGGATGAGGCAACAGCCCAGTGACTGCATCTGTTTTGAAGCTACCGGGGCCATGAACAGATACTTTCCTGTACATTCTCCATGTCTGTCTGTCTGCTTCACAATAAGTCCATTGTTTCCTTTTGTAGAAAGTCACTGAGCTGACAGAGAAGGGAAACCGGGCAGAGAGTTCCAGACTCTTCCTCAGTTTGGTGATGGGCAAAGGCTTCCAGGCCCGAAGGGCGATGTGGGAATCCTTTGTGACATGGAGGACTGAATTACCGAAGTTGGACAGAATACTGAGGGAAATACAGGAACTCGGTATGTTAAAAACACGCACTAAACACAAAGGCACATTCAGATAAACATTTCAGTTATTTTAATTATTTTAGCTCTGTTTCCATGGATGTTTTTTTAAATATTTAAACAGGCCCTGATTCACAGGAATACATGAACATCGCCCAAGGTTTATCGGAATTACCCACTCAACTGATCGGTGAGTGATGAAACGCACAGTTCAAACCACATCTCAACTGTTAGTCTGTGACTTGGCAAAACCTGGGAATCAAAATTCGCCATTAATCATTCGCTGATCTCTGGATTCAAGTAACAATTCAAAGAATCTCTGTTTGCAGCCTGAATATTCTACAATATATTTTTCTATTAATCCAGCTGTTGGTTCTGATGAAGCCTTCACTCCAGGTCCTAACGCTCTGGGAATCCCAACACACCCTAGGCAGGCTTCTGATACACTGTATGACCCAGTCCAGGTGACTTTTCTATCTTCAGACCTTTCATCTTCCAAGCCCCTTTTCCTTTGTAATAGCACTACACGCAATTCTATTTGCTGATGATCTTTACCTTTTGGAATTCTGCTAGTGACTTCCACAGAGTTTGTCTGGCATTTCCTTTTCACCCGTTACTGCAACTACAACAGCAGTTTCTAGTGGTCCGATATCGACCCTCTCCCTTTTTTCACTCTTTATATATCTGGGAAAGAAAAAAAATATACTTTGGTCTCCTTTCTTATATTATTGACCATTTCCTTGCATTTCCTGCACATTCATGTATAACTAGGAGCATCTATAACATAGTTGCCTCCGACATGACCCTAGTCACTAGACTCTAGACACTAGAATACTACAGCACAGTACAGGCTCTTCCGCCCTGGATGTTGTGCCGACCCATGTATTCCTTTAAAAAGAGTACTAAAGCCACACTACCCCGTGACCCTCTATTTTTCTTTCATCCATGTGCCTTTCCAAGAGGTTCTTATATACCCTTAATGTTTTAGCCTCCACCACCATCCCTGGCAAGTTGTTCCAGGCACCCACAACCCTCTGTAAAAACTTACCCCTGATGTCTCTCCTAAACTTCCCTCCCTTAACTTTGTACATATGCCCTCTAATGTTTGCTGTTGGTGCCCTGGGAAACAGGTTCTAGCAATCCACCCTATCTATGCCTCTCATAATTTTTTAGACCTCTATTAAGTGCCCTCTCATCCTTCTACGCTCCAAGGAGAAAAGTTCCAGCTCTGCTAACCTTGCTTCACATGACTGGTTCTCCAAACCAGGCAACATCCTGGTAAATCTCCTCTGCACCCTCTCCATAGCTTCCACATCCTTCCTATAATGAGGTGACCGGAACTGAACACAATACTCTAAGTGCGGTCTCACCAGAGTTTGTAGATTTGCAACTTGGCCTCTCTACTCTTGAACTCAATCCCCCTATTAATGAAACCTAGCATCCCATAGGAGTTCTTAACTATCCTATCAACCCGTGCCGCGACCTTAAGGGATATATGGATTTGAACCCCAAGGTCCCTCTGTTCATCCACACTCTTAAGTAACCAACTATTAAACTTGTTGTCAGCATTCTGGTTTGTCCTTCCAAAATGCATCACTTCACACTTATCCGTATTGAACCCCATCTGCCACTTTTCTGCCCAAATCTGCACCCTGTCTATATCCTCTTGTAACCTTCGACAACCTACAGCTCCATCCACAACTCATCCAATCTTCATGTCATCCACAAATTTACTCACCCATTCTTCCACCTCTACATCCAGGTCATTTATAAAAATCACAAATAGCAGGGGTCCCAGGACAGATCCCTGCGGCACTCCTCTAGTCACCGACATCCAGGCAGAATACTTTCCTTCCACTACTACCCTCTGCTTTCTTCCTGTATGACAATTATTTATCCAAACAGCCAAGGTTCCACTTATCCCGTGCCTCATGATTTTCTGGATGAGTCTCTCGTGAGGGACCTTGTCAAATGCCTTGCTAAAATCCATCTAGACCACATCTACTACCGTACTTTCATCAATTGCTTTTTGTTACCGCTTTAAAAAACTCAATTAGCCTCGTGAGGCACGACCTTCCCTTCACAAAGCCATGTTGACCCAGACAGTAAATTCCAGGCACCCAGAACTCTGTTAAAAAAACTACCCACAATTGCTGTAAATTTACCCCATATCACCTTAATCAAATGCCCTCTGGTATCAGACAACAGTCAGATGTAAAATAAGTAACAAACAAAATACAGGCTGTCGACCCAGACTCATATCTCTCAAACTTGTACACCTCAGTCAGATCTCTATTCTAACTCCAGAATAAACAAACCAGGTTTATCAAACCTCTACTTGTAGCACATGTCACCGAATCCAGGCAACATCCTGATGAACCTGTTCTGCACCCTCTCCAATCCTTCCAAGACCTGGACAATCAGAAGTGAACACAATACTCCAGATGCTCCTTAAAACCATAAGACCTAGTAGCAGAATTAAGCCATTCGGCTCAGTGAATTTGCTCTTCAGTTCCTCTCTACCCCATTATCCCAGTAAACGTTGACACTCTTCCTAATCAGGAACATATCAACCTGCATTTTAAATATATCCAATGAAGTGTCTTCCTCAGCCGTCTATGACAATAATTTCACAGATTAACCACCCGCCAGCTAAGACATTTCTCCCAGTTTGTGTCCCCGGCAGCCAGGACAGTTCCCCACAGTTCTCAAGCATGTAAATATTCTGTATGAGCCTCCCATGTGGGACTTTGTCAAACACTCTACCAATATACAAGTAGACAATATCCATGTGTAACTGCATCCATCACCTTTGTCACCTTCTGGAGGAACTCAATTAAGCTGGCAAGACACAAACCCGACACAAAGAATTGCTACTGAACCCCAAACCACCTCATACATCCTCTCCGTCCTTCTCCCATGGGGCAGAACATATAAAAGGCAGAAGGTATGTACCACCAGTCTCAACGACAACTTTATTCTGCATTTATAAGACTACTAAATGGTCACCTACTATGTTATTGTTGGCTCTTAATAATAATAAGACAATTTTATATCTAAAATTATAGCATCGTACATCTCGTAACTAATAACAACTCAGGTAACAACTTAGATAACCACAATATACTCACAGCAGAGCAGACAATATACCATTCAGGTTTCAACAACAGATAACAGATTATGTAATTCTATTTCAAACCCTGTGGAAAGCAGAAAACTTTCAGTGTTATATTGTCAATCAAAACAAAAACCACATCTGATTCTGTTCCTCGTGTGCTTAAGAGAAGTTCTAAATATATATAAAATTCATACAATATTTGTGAAATTTCTACAACTGATGAAGAATTCGCGTAAAATAATCATCCTATTAACAACCACAGAGGAACAACGACCACTATCAAATTAAATGGAGGGATTTTCCAGAGCGACTCACTAAGCCCACTATGGTTTTGTGTAGCTTTAAGCCCACTCATAATTTACTGGAACAGACAAAAATCAGGTATCTAATCAGAAAAAAATACGAATTATACCTTGACACAGCTATACATTGATGATTTGAAATTATTTGCTCTTGCATCAGTAAAGCTGAAACAAATAATTCAAATAATGGAACTAATTTCCAAATATATAAGCTTGAACTTTAGACTAGGAAAGTACAGAACATGATTAAACATAAAGAAAAGTGCAATAGAGCCGGTAGAATTTCAAACAGAGCATCAGGATACAATGCAACAGAATATGAAACGTATATTTAGGATATCAACAAGCAAAGAAAATAGACAATAGTGTGATAAAGGAAAACCTTCCAACAAAATTTACTTCAAGGCTGAAGAAAATCTGAATTTACTGCAAGGCTGAACAAACTTTGAATTTACATCAAGGATCAAGAAAATCTGCCAAGCAGAGCTGAACAGTAAAAATATAACGAAGGTAGTAAACACTCACTGTGCCCATATTGATGTATAATTTTGGTAAAATACCCTGGTCTGAAACAGATCTGGAAAATATGCAAAACAATAAGAACTTAAATAGCAATTTCTGGAAAACCCCATGTGCACTGGAGCGCACTTGGATTGATATGAACGAGGACAGTATGAGGATGATGAATAACAGATCTAAAAAATGAGACAACAGCCAGATAAAAATTTACAGGATCAGGGTTAAAATCATGGACACATGTTGTGAAAATTGTTTTTCTGCGCCAGCAGCACGATTACAGTAAAGTGTGTGCAGTGAGTCTGTATTTATGTATACAATTGTGGAAATAGAATTGTAACAGCATGAATTAATCAGTCTGATGGCCTGGTGGAAGAAGCTGTCACGGAGCCTGTTGGTCCTGGCTTTTAAGCTGCGGTACCATTTCCCGGATGATAGCAGCTGGAACAGTTTGTGGTTGGTGAGACTTGGGTCCAGAATGATCCTTCGGGCCCTTTTTACCCCCTATCTCTGAAATGACCTGGATAGTAGGAAGTTCACATCTACAGATGCACTGGGCTGTCCGCACCACTCTCTGCAGAGTCCTGCGATTGAGAGAAGTACAGTTCCCATACCAGGCAGTGATGCAGCCAGTCAGGATGCACAAAATTGTGCCCCTATAGAAAATTGTTAGCATTTAGGGGCCCATCCCAACCGTCCTCAACCATCTCAACCATCTGTTTTTCTGTTTTTCTTTTTTTTTGTTCAGACTAGAGAATATGCCAGGCAGGATGTCGGAATGCTCCTCTTGCAGGATGTGGGAAGTCAGGGAGACATCCAGTGTCCCTGACAACGATACCTGCAAGTAGTGCATCCAGCTGCAGCTCCTAACAGACCGCATTAGGGAACTGGAGCAGGAGCTGGATGACCTCCGGATCATTCGGGAGACTGAGCAGTTTATCGATAGTAACTTCCGGGAGGTAGTTACTCCTAAGAAACAGGGCACAGGTAATTGTGTTACCGTCGGGCAAGGGAAGGGGAAAGGGCAGTTAATGCAGGGTTCTTCTGTGGCCATTCCCCTCTAAAATAGGTATACTAATTTGGATACTGTTGCGGGGGGAGGATGGCTTACCTGGGACAAGCTGCGGCAGCCAGGTCTCTGGCACTGAGTCTGGTTCTGCAGTGCAGAAAGGAGGGAGGAGGAAGAGGAGAGCGGTAGTGATAGGGGACTCCATAGTCAGGTGTTCAGACAGGAGATACTGTGGTTGTGACAGAGACTCCCGGATGGTTTGTTGCCTCCCGGGTGCCATGGTCAGGGATGTCTCTGATCGCCTGCACAGCATTCTGTGGTGGGAGGGTGATCAGCCAGATGTCGTGGTACACATCGGTACCAAAGACACAGGTAGAAAGAGTCAGGATGTCCTGAAGAGTGAGTACAGAGAGCTTGGTAGGAAGTTGAAAAACAGGACCTCGAGGGTAGTAATCTCCGGATTGCTGCCTGTACCACGTGCCAGTGAGGGTAAGAGTGCGATGCTCTGGCAGATGAACACGTGACTGATAAACTGGTGTAGGGGGCAGGGTTTCAGATTTCTAGATCATCGGGACCTCTTCAGGGGCAGGTGGGACCTGTACAAGAGAGACGGGTTACACCTGAACTACAAGGGGATCAATATACCTGCAGGGAGGTTTGCTAGTTTTATTGGGGAGGGTTTAAACTAGATTGGCAGAGGGATGGGAACCAGAGTGCCAGAGTAGATAGTGGAACGAGGGTAAAAATAAATGATGTTAGTTGTTCATGCAAAGTCATAAATAGTAAGGTTGGATGTGGTGGTAACAATCTTCTGAGGTGTGTATATTTTAATGTGAGGAGTATTGTGAGAAAGGCAGATGAGCTGAGTGCCTGGATTGACACGTGGAATTATTACATCATAGCCATTACTGAAACTTGGCTACAGGAGGGGCAGGACTGGCAGCTCAGTGTTCCAGGGTTCCAATGTTTCAGACGTGATAGAGACAGAGGGATGAAGGGTGGGTGGTGGCTTTGCTAGTCAGGGAAAATATTACAGCAGTGCTTCGGCAGGACAGATTAGATGGCTTGTCTACTGAGGCCATATGGGTGGAGCTGAGAAACAGGAAGGTATGACCACATTAGTAGGGTTGTATTATGGACTAGCCAATAGTCAGCGAGAATTGGAGGAGCAAATCTGCAAAGAGATAACAGACAACTGCAGGAGACAGAAATCTGTGATTGTAGAGGATTTTAATTTTCCACACATTGATTGGGACTCCCATACTGTTAAACGTCTAGATGGGTTAGAGTTTGTAAAATGTGTTCTGGAATGTTTTCTGACTCAATATATAGCTGTACCAACTCGGGAGAATGCAATATTAGATCTCCTATTAGGAAATGAGTTAGGGCAGGTGATGGAACAGTGTGTAGGGTAACACTTTTGTTCCAGTGATCATAACGTCATTAGTTTCAACTTAATCATGGATAAAGATAGATCTGGTCCTCGGGTTGACGTTCTAAGTCTGAAAAGGGCCAAGTTTGAAGAAATGAGAAGAGATCTAAAAATCGTAGATTGGGGCAGGTTGTTCTCTGGCAAGGATGTGATTGGTAAGTGGAAGACCTTCAAAGGAGAAATTTTGAGAGTGCAGAGTTTGTATGTTCCTGTCTGGGTTAAAGGCAAAATGAATAAGAATAAGGAGCCTTGGCTATCGAGGAATATTGGAACTCTGATAAAGAAGAAGAGAGAGATATATAACATGTACAGGCAACAAGGAGGAAATAAGATGCTTGAGGAGAATCAAAAAGAGTAAGAAAATACTTAATAAATAAATCAGGATTGCTATTGTATGTAATTAGTTTTGCTACAACAAGTGTATGGGACATTGGAAAAAAAGTTGAATTTCCCCATGGGGATGAATAAAGTATCTATCTATCTATCTATCTATCTATCTATCTATCTATCTATCTAAAGAAGACATGAGGTTGCCTTGGCAGTCAGGGTAAAGGATAATCCTAAGAGCTTCTACAGGTATGTTAAGAGCAAAAGAATAGTAAGGGATAAAATTGATCCTCTTGAATATCAGAGTGGTCGGCTGTGTATGGAACCAGATGAAATGGGAGAGATATTAAATGGATTTTTTGCATCTTTATTTAATGAGGAAACTGGAATGGAGTCTAAGGAAACAAGGCAAACATGTAGGGAGGTCATGGAACTTATACAGATTAAAGAGAAGGAGGTGCTTGCTGTCTTGATGCAAATCAGAGCAGATAATTCCCTAGGATCTGACAGGGTATTCCCTTGGACCTTGAAGGAGACTAATGTTGAAATTGCAGTGGCACTGGCAGAAATATTTAAAATGTCGATATCCATGCGTCAGGTGCCAAGTGATTGGAGGATAGCTCATGTAGTTCCGTTATTTAAAAAAGGCTCAAGAAGTAATCCGGGAAAGTATAGTCCAGTATGTTTGACATCGGTAGTAGGTAAATTATTGGAAGGAATACTAAGAGATAGGATCTCCAGGTATTTGGATAGACAGTGACTTATTAGAAACAGTCAGCATGGCTTTGCACGTGGTAGGTCATGTTTAACCAATCTATTAGAGTTAATCGAGGAAGTTATCAGGAAAGTGGATGAAGGGAAGGCAGTGGATGTTGTCTACATGGACTTCAGTGAGGCCTTTGACAAGGTCCCGCATGGGAGGTTAGTTAGGAAGATTCAGTCGCTAGGTATACATGGAGAGGCAGTAAATTGGATTAGACATTGGCTCAATGGGAGAAGCCAGAGAGTGGTAGTGGAGGACTGCTACTCTGAGTGGAGGACTGTGACTAGTCGTGTGCCACGGGGATCAGTGCTGGGTCCATTTTTATTTGTCATCTATATCAATGATCTGGATGAGAATGTGGCAAATTGGATCATCAAATTTGCTGATGATACAAAAATTGGAGGTGTAGTGGACAGTGAGGAAGGTTTTCAAAGCTTGCAGAGGGATTTAGACCAGTTGGAGGAATGGGCTGAAAAACGGCAGATGGAGTTTAATGCGGACACGTGTGAGGTATTGCACTTCGGAAGGTCAAACCAAGTTAGAACATACAAGGTACATGGTAGGACACTGAGGAGGGCAGTAGAACAGAGGGATCTGGGAGTACAGATAAATAATTCCTTAAAAGTGGCATTACAAGTAGATAGGGTCGGAAAAAGAGCTCTTGGTACATTGGCCTTTATAAATCAAAGTACTGAGTATAAGAGTTGGAATGTAATGGTGAGGTTGTATAAGACATTGTTGAGACCGAATTTGGAGTCTTGTATGCAGTTTTGGTCACCTAATTACCGGAAGGATATTAATAAGGTTGAAAGAGTGCAGAGAATGTTTACAAAGATGTTGCCGGGACTTGAGAAACTGAGTTACAGGGAAAGTTTGAATAGGTTAGGACTTTATTCCCTGACATGTAGGAGAATGAGAGGTGATTTGATAGAGAAATATAAAATCATGATGGGTATAGATAGAGGGAATACGAGCAGGCTTTTTCAACTGAGGCTAGGGGAGAAAAAAAAACAGAGGTCATGGGTTAAGGGTGAAGGGGGAAAAGTTTAAAGGGAACATTGGGGAAGGTGCTTCTTCACACACAGAGTGGAGGGAGTGTGGAATCAGCTGCCAGATGAAGTGGTGAATGCGGGCTCACTTTTGACATTTAAGAAAAACTTGGACAGGTATATGGATGAGAGGTGTATGGAGGGATATTGGCCAGATGCAGGTCAGTGTGACTGGGCAGAAAAATGGTCTGGCACAGCCAAGAAGGGCCAAAAGGCCTGTTTCTGTGCTGTAATGTTCTATGGTTCTATCTGAGGTGAAAGAGGTGCTGTTGTGCCTTTTTTCACCACACAATTGATGTGTACAGACACGTGAGGTCCTCAGTGATGTGAATGCCGAGGAACTTAAAGCTGTTCACTCTCTCAACCCCACATCCATTGATGTCAATAGGGGTTAGCTCGTCTCCATTCCTCTTGTCTTTGCAACATTACATCCAGCTCCTTTGTTTTTGCGACATTGAGGGAGAAGTTGTTTTCTTGTCACCATTGTGTCAGGGTGGTGACTTCTTCTCTGTAGGCGGCCTCGTTATTATTTGAGATTTGGCCAATAAATATAGTATCCTCAGCAAATTTAATCAGCAGATTGGAGCTGTGGGTAGCGACACAGTCATGCGCATACAGAGTGTACAGGAGGGAGCTTAGGACACAGACCTGAGGGGCTCCTGTGTTGAGGGTCAGAGGGGCAGAGATGAGGGAGCCCATTCTTACCACTTGCTGGTGATCGGACAGGAACTCCAGGACCCAGCTGCACAAGGCAGGGTGAAGGCCGAGGTCTCTGAGCTTCTTGTCAAGCCTGGAGGGAATGATGGTATTGAATGCTGAACTGTAGTCTAATAACATCATTCTCACATAAGCATCCCTCTTCTCCAGATGTTTAAGGAGGTGTGCAGAGCAGTGGCTATTGTGTCATCTGTTGATCGGTTGTGTCGGTAGGTGAATTGTAGGGGGTCCAGTGTGGGTGGTAACAAGCTGCAGATGCAGTCCTTGACCAGTCTCTCAAAGCATTTGCTTATTATTGAGGTGAGTGCGACAGGACGCCAGACGTTCAGGCATGTTGCCTTAGTTGTTTTAGGTACAGGAACAATGGTGGATGATTTGAAGCAGGAGGGAACTCTACATTGGGAGAGGGTGAGATTAAAAATATCCGTAAATACACCTGCCAGTTGTGCCGCGCGCATTCTGAGTACCTGCCCTGGGACGCCGTCCGGTCCCGCAGGCTTGCGACTGTCCACTCGTTGGAAACACCTGCGAACTTCAGCCTCAGAGATGACCAATGTGCAGGTCGCTTTGTCGGCTCTCCTCGGGGTCTCAGTGTTGGCGATATCGAACCGACCGTAAAGAGACTTAGATCCTCTGGGAGACAGGCAGCGATGTTGGCAGCACCACTGCACTTAGCTCTGAAGTCTGCATTGGGGTGCAGAGCTTGTCATAAGCTGTGTGCGTTGTTGGTGGAGAGCTGTGCCTGAATACGATCTCTGTATTGTCGTTTCGCTGCCTGGATAACTTTGCACAGATCGGAGCTGAATTTCTTGAGCTCCTGCTGATCACCGGCAATGTAAGCAGTCGGTCACACGGCAAGTGCTGTTCACACAGAACTGTTGATACAAATTTTGCGGTTTGGGAAGGCCTGACTGATTTATGAAGGAAATCATCTCCCCTCTGTGACAATAACACACAACTGGGGGATGTTGTTATTACACAGCTGTGATAATAACAGCCGGGAACTCCCTTGGCAGCCGGAAAGGTTTACACAGCAGCACCAGGTACTCCAGATCCGGGGAACAAAAGGGTTTGAGGGCATGGACATTCCGGGGTTCCACCAAGCATTAATGATCATGAAACATACCCTAAATCCTGTTCTCTTCCCAAATAGGTGTGTGTGTGTGTGTGTGTGTGTGTGTGTGTGTGTGTGTGTGTGTGTGTGTGTGTGTGTGTGTGTGTGTGTGTGTGTGTGTGTGTGTGTGTGTGTGTGTGTGTGTGTGTGTGTGCGTGTGTGCGTGTGTGTGTGTGTCTGTGTGTGTGTCTGTGAGGGGGGGGTGGTGGTACTGGATGACGACACGATTGTTGGTGATGGTAGGGGCCAATTCTGGGTTTGTGGACTCGAGAGCAGCTGGGACAGAGGGACAGCTGGGATGCAGGCACTTGGGTAGTTGGATCCTTCTTTCATCCCCTCTTCTTTTCAGCAGTCGTTCTTCTGGGTTCCTCAGAATTCCTGGCTTTTCCGTGGATCAGCGGCTGCCACACGTTGACCATATTTAGCTGAGAGAGCCTCTGCTTAATTTGGTCCTTGTACCTCCTGCGCGGGGCACCACGATCTCTCTCGCCCTGAGGTTACCTGCTTTCGGTAACCTGGAGTTATCCATGCGAGACATGTGGCCTGTCAGACGGTGGATCTGGCTGAGCAGCGAAGTGGCTTCAGGGCCTGGAAATTGTGCATGTCTGTGTGATTATATGAAATATTAAACTAAATAAGTAGTGCAGAAATAGAAATAAAAAAGAGATTAGTGAGTCACTATCGATGGGTTCAATGTCCATTCAGAAACTGGATGTCAGAGGAGAAGTTGCTCCTGAATCTTTGAGTGTGCGCCTTACTCCGATCCTCGTGAACCAGACGGTGATGCAGCCAGTTCCAATGCTCTGCAAGTCACACCTGTAGAAATATTCGAGTGATGTTGGAAATTCCTGATGAAATATAGCCACTGTTGTGCCTTCTCTGTAGTTGCATCGATATATTGGGTCCAGCTTAGATACTCGGAGATATTGACAGCCAGGAATTTGGAATTGCTCACTCTTTCCACATCAGATCCCTCTGTGAGGACTGGTGTGTCGTGTTCCCTCATCTCGCCTTTTCTGAAATTCACAATTAGCTCTATTGACACACTGTCATAACGCAAGCAGGATTCAGCACTCCATACACACATATGCAAATCTGATAAGGGGAACACATCACTGAATGTAAATGAAAGCATAACCCATAAAAGTGAAGAAACTATCATAAAAGTAGAAAATGTTAACGAATGGAACAGTCTGACTCCTCAAGGAGGACATCCACACGATCTGAGCCGATTAGATGTCGACAAGGAAGCGTCGAGCCCCTGGCTCAGAGTTGGAGACTTCTTCCCAGAAACAGTCGGGATCATTGTAGCAATACAGGACAAGGTTGTTGACACATGTAGTTATCAATAATAAAGAATAAATGACCAATAGATTCAGGAAGATAAATGCTGAAAATTACAAGAGAAACCAGAAACAATCCAACACTTTACAACATCCTGCAGAAATTTAACTGAATCTCATGACTTGCACAAGCACAATCAAGTGGTGGACAACATTTCCAAAAAGCTTGCTTGAACTACAACTGATGAAAAACAAGATAACTTACAATAAGTACAACCCTGCTCCACTTTTATAGTTACAGTCCTTCATATCATACTGCGGCCGATCATGATTTCAGATAGGATAATACATGATCTGCGTGCGGATGTAATTTTACAGGTTAAACAAGCAAAAGCAACTTTTTAAATATATATAGCCATTCGAAATACACATAACTTACAGAAATGAATTAGTAAAAAAAAATACCAGAAATATGTTGAATTGAAAGGGCAAAATGAAAAACTATGGAACACGAACAGGGTATTATTTATCCCAATCGTAATATCGATAACTGGTATCATCCTAAAGGCTTTACAGAATAGTATTAATACATTAGGCCCACACGGCGATACTTGTGTAAATCTTCAAAAACCCATAACACTATACACCACGAGAATAGTCTGAAATCTCCTATCAATTGAGACATGAGTGTGCTTGGCGATGCCTGTACCTCAAGTTTTACCAGTTTAGGCTAAGATGATGATGATGATGATGATGATGATGATGATGATGATGATGATAATAATAATAATAATAATAATAATAATAATAATAATAATAATAATAATAATAATAATAATAATAATAATAATGGCTTATTTATAAAGCACCTTTCATCCAGACGATGCCGTTCAAACCGCATCACAATGGGATAAAGTGCAAACTAGAAAATAAAAGACAAAATGTGTCAGTCCTAATATACACCTCAGACTTCTGCACAGTACTGTAGTTTAAGGTGTTGATTTCTACAGTTTAGGAACATAGTCCCAAAAAAACTCAACGCTGACCTCCCAATGATCCTTTGGCCTTCTACCTTATCGTCTGCCTGCACTGCATTTTCTCGGCAACTGAAACACTGTTTCCCTGAACTATTCTGTTCCATTTTTCCTTGTACAACCTCATTGCACCGATGTGATGTAATGATCTATTTGGATCACATGCAGAAAGGTTTTCCATTTTACAGTGGTGCATGTCACAATAATAAACCAATTTACCGATTCATTGTCAATAATACAGTGCCCCTTGGTTGCTTACGATTGTTATAACCGGGGGTAGGGAGGTGACAGTGCGGATGAGCTGCCACGACCTATTAAATGCTCCCAGTGGCGAGTAGCCTCTGCCCAGCTCTTGGCCTTCACGTGCGGTTTAGCCACTAATCCCGGTGGAAGTGTTTCTTCTGACAGGAGAAGGGGCAGAGGCGAGTTACTGGTGCCTTACAACCAGTCGCTTTGGGCAGATGAGGCTTGTTGGTTGTGATTGGCAGCTCACCCAGGAACAAGAAAACTCTGATCTCAAAACTCCACTGCTTTGTAACTGTAACCCCTCATGGGGAAGAGTTTGGGAGTAAACCCAATGGTAAAAGCCTGGAGCTGGAGTCCCTGAGTCAGTGTTAAATGGTGTTCAACGCAGACTGGCATCTCCTGCGACACCTCTGGTGCCAAGCTGTGTCAGTCTATGTCGTTCCTTTGTGTACATCAGATGCATGGAGAGAGGGAGCTTGCTACATCGGCAGAAGCTTCCTCTCCATATCGGAGTGTCCCGGCTTGCAGGGGCAGGACATTCATGGTCGACTCTGACAGACGGAGGCCTCATTAGACAGAGCCCCACACCCCCACAGCAAGACTGATGAGTAGCAGTTGCCAAGACCTCACCACCCTCTTCCACAGACACGATGTACATCACTGAGACAGACCCTTGTGGCTTCTTCCATTAACACAGATTCCATCTTTCCACCAATCCTCTATCACTGCGATTGAAAACTACCCATTTTCATTCCTGTCATTCCGATGGGTTATCGATTCGCAACTTCACTGTGATTCTCCCCCAGAGGCTGCCCGACTTGAGTATTTCCCGCGTATTCTGCTCCTGTTTTGATGCAAGAGCAGTGGACACCTGTGACTCCCCAGTGTGCAGATCGGCCAAAATGCACAGTGTCCTGCTCTCCATAGTTCCACACCAGATCAACATTAACAGCGTCTGTTAATGAGGCAAACAATGCCTTAAATATAGTGAAATGTTGTTGTAACGGGAGTGCAGTCAGGACTGCAATAGGATATTCAAGATTCAAAAACTTGATTGCATTCCAACCGTACATCAGCTCTGCAGGGTAGAATGAGACAGTGTTTCCCAGGAGCAGAGCAACCATAACATTACAAACGCAACACTAAATAATAAACACAACAATAAATAGTAAAACACAACAGCCACATGTCGCTTTAAATCAAGTTATAAGTGTCCGGTGCAAGTTAAAAGGGTCCAAAGCAGAGTCAGGTAGAGCAGCTATTTAGCAGTCTGACTGCATGTGGGAGGAAGCTGTTTAGTAGCCTTGTGGTTTTAGTTTTGATGCTCCTGTAACGTTTGCCTGATGGCAGAAGAACAAACAGTTCATGGAGAGGATGTGAGGGGTTTTTAATGATGTATCGTGTCTTCTGGAGGCATCGACGTTGAAAGAGGTTTTGGACAGAAGGTAGGGAGACCCCAATAACCTTCTCTGCTCCCCTAACCACCCCCTGCAAGGCTTTTTTGTCGGCAGCACTGCAGCTGGAGTACCAGGTTGTGATGCAAAAGGTCAGCACACTCTCAACCATGCCTCTGTAGAATGTAGTTAAGATGTTAGTGGGGAGTGATGCTTGTTTAAGCTTCCTCAGAAAGTGCAATCAGGGGAATGTTCACCTTCACAAATAACTAGAACCAGAACATAGGACTGGACATTTTCAGGGACATCCATTGCTGTCAATTCCGTGTCTGTGAACATAATTTTACTTTCTGTCCTAATATCCATGGAAGCATTGAATTTATTCATGTAATCTCAAACACTGAATGCTGAAATACCGTTATAAAGTTCTTTGTCAGATGAGCCATTTAACGTTTTGAATATGTTCTCTGTTCCCATGGAAGATGTTCAACAGAAACACAAGGAGACCCTGCGGGCAGAAACTGAAACACTGAGAGTGAACACGATCCTGATGACGGAGAAGGTGAAGGTTTTCCAGCTGGCTGATCGTTACGCTGAGCTCACGGTCATTTCTACTGTTCGAGATCGGACACTGGTGGAACATGAGCTGCTGGCAAGAGGCAGAGACCATGAGGATTATAGAGAGGAACAACTCCGCAGACAGCTGGAAAAAATCCGTACTGATCAGTTATTCCAGAGCAGCTTTTCCCGGAGTAAATCCAAATCTGGGAGTTCAGCAGCAGTGGCCGGAGTCCCGGGGATCGGGAAAACAACGATGGTACAAAAGATTGTTTATGACTGGGCCCAGGGGAAAATATACAAACAGTTCCAGTTTGTCTTCAGTTTCAAATTCCGAGATTTAAACACCATTAATTGTAGAATAAACCTGAGGGAACTGATTCTGGATCAGTATCCTTACTTTGGGAATTTCCTGAGAGAGGTCTGGAAGAACCCAGAGGGATTACTGTTTATATTCGATGGTTTGGATGAATTCAAACACAAAATCGATTTTGCGGATAGTCGGAGAGATACAGAACCCAAGCACCAGTGCCCAGATCCCGAGTGGTGGTGTGAAGTGTCTGACATTGTGTACAGTTTAATCCAGGGCAAGCTGCTCCCAGGGTGTTCAGTGCTGGTGACCACCCGCCCCACTGCGTTACATTTATTGGAAAAGGCGGATATCAGTGTCTGGGCTGAAATCCTGGGATTTGTTGATGAGGAACGGAAGGAATATTTCATCAGACATTTTGAAGATCAGACGGTGGCGGAAGCTGTTTTCAATTATGTGAAGGAGAACGAGATCCTGTACACCATGAGCTACAACCCCTCCTACTGCTGGATCCTCGCTCTGGCACTGGGCCCCTTCTTCACACAAAGAGTCAGGGACCCACGGCGAGTTCCCAAGACCATCACCCAACTGTACTCCTACTATATTTACAACATCCTGAAAAACCACGGCCGTGAGATTGAGAACCCCTGTGATGTGTTACTCAGGGTTGGTCAGATGGCCTTCAGAGGAGTGTCCGAGAAGAAGATTGTGTTTACAGATGGAGATTTGATCAAGTACAATCTTCAGCCTTCCCAGTTCCTGTCCGGGTTCCTGATGGAGCTTTTGGAGAGAGAGGATTCTGCCCAGAGCGTGGTGTACACATTCCCACACCTCACTATCCAAGAATTTGTAGCTGCAGTCGCACAATTCCTGAATCCACATCCCGGGGATATCCTGAAATTCCTCACTGATGTCCACAGCACGACAGATGGGCGATTTGAGGTATTTCTCCGTTTCGTTGCTGGTCTCTCCTCCCCAATGACAGCTCGGGGCCTGGTGGAGTTTCTGGGTCCATTTCCTCATGAAACAACCTGCCGGGTGATTGACTGGGTGAAGGAGGAGGTTAAACGCCAGAGTGGAAACACATGGAGTGAAGCTGGTAAAAGGAGCCTCCTGAACACATTGCACTACCTGTTTGAGTCTCAGAATCATGGACTGGCTCAGGACGCACTGGGATCTGTGAAAACACTTTCATTCAGTGGAATGACGTTGAACCCGATTGACTGTGCGGTCCTGTCTCATGTCATCGGACTCTGTGATACAATAAAACACCTCAACCTGGAGAAATGCCACATTCAGTGTGAAGGAATCCAGCGGCTGGGACCCGGGCTGCACAAGTGCCAGGAGTTGAGGTAACTTGATTTATCTCTCACTTGGAACTGTGAAGCAGTTCTATTGTGTCATTTCAATGTAAAGGGGTTTGGGTTAAACTGTGATAAATCAGATTGTGAAGAATTGTGACAAATGCCCAGGGGATCGGTCAGTAATTCCCCAAGGACGGGAGGGTTATGTGGTTCCTTGTGAAGGGATGTTGGAGACTTCATCAGATCAGTGAACAACGGCCATTGGTTTAATGGTAGTAAATCACAGGAATGGCCGTGTTTCCTGCTGCCTGTGACACGTCCATTGACAATGTTCCTTCTCACTGTTACTGACACCCAGACCGACACTGACTGCAGGAGGTGGGTCAGAGATTCACACCCCCTTCCCGGTGATGGACAAGAGACCGTCAGCAGACTGTCCCAGTGAGAAGGAAAGAAATACCATTGTGAGATTGTCCTCCCCTGCCCTTGATAGTGTGTGACTTTGCTCACTACCAGATACACAGAGAGCGAGGCCGCATCTCCTCTGGGTCTCTGTTCAGACCCGACACACACGTACAAAAATTTTCTGCATCCTCTCGTCTTGTTTGATTATCGTTTACCCTTGGAATCCTCCTGTGGGACTTTTTATCCCAATCCCCCTTCGATTCTTAGGGATCTCGTCCCCATCCCCATTCCTCCTGTCGGCTCTCTGTTACCCTTTCCTCACCCTCCAGTGGAATGTCTTTTCCCCACCCCCCTTACTGTGGGATCTTTCTTCCACATGCCCCTTCCTCCTGTGGGTTCACGCTTCCCCATCCCCCTTCCTCCTGTGGGATCTTTTTTCCCCCATACCCAATCCGCCTATGGGATCTCTCTTCGCGAACCCCCCTCATCCTGTGAGATGTCACTTCCCCATCCCCCTCCCTCCTGTTGGATCTCTCCTCCCCATTCCCCTTCCTCCTGTCGGATCTCTCTCCCCCATCCCCCTTCCTGCTGTGGGATCTCTCTCCCCCATCCCCCTTCCTCCTGTAGGTTCTCTCTCCCCCATCCCCCTTCCACTTGTGGGATATGTCCCCCCCATCCCCCTTCCTCCTGCGGGATCTCTCTCCCCCATCCCCTTCCTCCTGCAGGATCTCAATCCCCCATCCCCCTTCCTCCTGCGGGAGCTCACTCCCCCATCCCCCTTCCTCCTGCGGGAGCTCTCTCCCCCATCCCCCTTCCTCCTGCGGGATCCCTCTCCCCCATCCCCCATCCTCCTGCAGGATCTCAATCCCCCATCCCCCTTACTCCTGCGGGATCTCTATCCCCCATCCCCCTTCCTCCTGCAGGATCTCTCTCCCCCATCCCCCTCCCTGCTGCGGGATCTCAATCCCCCATCCGCGCCCCTCCTGCGGGATCTCAATCCCCCATCCCCCTTCCTCCTGTGGGATCTCAATCCCCCATCCCCCTTCCTCCTGTGGGATCTATCTACCCCACTCCGCTTCCTCCTCTGGGTTCTCTCGCCCCCATCCCCCTTCCTCCGGTGGGTTCTATCTCACCCATCCCCCTTCCTCCTGCGCGATATCTCTCCCCCATCCCCCTTCCACTTGTGGGATATGTCTCCCCCATCCCCCTTCCTCCTGTGGGATATGTCTCCCCCATCCCCCTTCCTCCTGTGGGATCTCTCTCCCCCATCCCCTTCCTCCTGCGGGATCTCAATCCCCAATCCCCCTTCCTCCTGCGGGAGCTCTCTCCCCCATCCCCCTTCCTCCTGTGGGATCTCTCTCCCCCATCCCCCTTCCTCCTGTGGGATCTCTCTCCCCCATCCCCCTTCCTCCTGCAGGATCCCTCTCCCCCATCCCCCTTCCTCCTGCGGGATCCCTCTCCCCAATCCCCCTTACTCCTGCAGGATCTCAATCCCCATCCCCCTTCCTCCTGCGGGAGCTCACTCCCCCATCCCCCTTCCTCCTGCGGGAGCTCTCTCCCCCATCCCCCTTCCTCCTGCGGGAGCTCTCTCCCCCAACCCCCTTCCTCCTGCAGGATCCCTCTCCCCCATCCCCCTTCCTCCTGCAGGATCTCAATCCCCCATCCCCTTTCCTCCTGCTGGAGCTCTCTCCCCCATCCCCCTTCCTGCTGTGGGATCTCTCTCCCCCATCCCCCTTCCTCCTGTAGGTTCTCTCTCCCCCATCCCCCTTCCTCCTGTGGGATCTCTCTCCCCCATCCCCCTTCCTCCTGTAGGTTCTCTCTCCCCCATCCCCCTTCCTCCTGTGGGATCTCTCTCCCCCATCCCCCTTCCTCCTGTAGGTTCTCTCTCCCCCATCCCCCTTCCCCCTGTGGGATCTCTCTCCCCCATCACCCTTCCTCCTGTGGGATCTCTCTCCCCCATCCCCCTTCCTCCTGTAGGTTCTCCCTTCCCCATTCCCTTCACTCCAGTGGTATCCCTTCCCATTCCACTTTCATCCTGTGGGATCTATCTTCCCCATCCCCCTTCCTCCTCTCAGATCTCTCTATCCCATTCTTCTTCCTCCTGTGGGACCTCTTTTCCCCATCCCCCTTCCGCCTGAGGGATCTCTGTACCCCATCCCCCTTCCTCTTGTGGGATCTCTCTTCCACATCCCCCTTCCTCCTGTGGGATCTCTCTACTCCATCCCCCTTCCTCCTGTGGGATCTCTCTTCCCCATTCCCCTTCCTCAGGTCGGATCTCTCTCCCCCATCCCCCTTCCTCCTGTGGGATCTCTCTCCCCCATCCCCCTTCCTCCTGTGGGATCTCTCTCCCCCATCCCCCTTCCTCCTGCAGGATCCCTCTCCCCCATCCCCCTTCCTCCTGCGGGATCCCTCTCCCCAATCCCCCTTACTCCTGCAGGATCTCAATCCCCATCCCCCTTCCTCCTGCGGGAGCTCACTCCCCCATCCCCCTTCCTCCTGCGGGAGCTCTCTCCCCCAACCCCCTTCCTCCTGCGGGAGCTCTCTCCCCCATCCCCCTTCCTCCTGCGGGAGCTCACTCCCCCATCCCCCTTCCTCCTGCGGGAGCTCTCTCCCCCATCCCCCTTCCTCCTGCGGGAGCTCTCTCCCCCAACCCCCTTCCTCCTGCAGGATCCCTCTCCCCCATCCCCCTTCCTCCTGCAGGATCTCAATCCCCCATCCCCTTTCCTCCTGCTGGAGCTCTCTCCCCCATCCCCCTTCCTGCTGTGGGATCTCTCTCCCCCATCCCCCTTCCTCCTGTAGGTTCTCTCTCCCCCCATCCCCCTTCCTCCTGTGGGATCTCTCTCCCCCATCCCCCTTCCTCCTGTAGGTTCTCTCTACCCCATCCCCCTTCCTCCTGTGGGATCTCTCTCCCCCATCCCCCTTCCTCCTGTAGGTTCTCTCTCCCCCATCCCCCTTCCCCCTGTGGGTTCTCTCTCCCCCATCACCCTTCCTCCTGTGGGATCTCTCTACCCCATCCCCCTTCCTCCTGTAGGTTCTCCCTTCCCCATTCCCTTCACTCCAGTGGTATCCCTTCCCATTCCACTTTCATCCTGTGGGATCTATCTTCCCCATCCCCCTTCCTCCTGTGGGTTCTCTCTCCCCCTTCCCCCTTCCTCCTGGGGGATCTCGCTCCCCCATCACCCTTCCTCCTGTGTGATCTCCCTCCCCCATCCCCCTTCCTCCTGTGGGATCACTCTCCCCCAACCCCCTTCCAACTGTTGGAATCTCTCATCCCCATCCCCCTTCCTCCTGTGGGATCTCTCTCCCCCATCCCCCTTCCTGCTCAGGGATATCTCTCCCCCATCCCCCTTCCTCCTGTGGGATCTATTTCCCCCATCCCCCTTCCTCCAGTGGGATCTCTCTCCCCCATCCCCCTTCCTCCTGTGGGATCTTTCTTCCCCATCCCCCTTCCTGCTGAGGGATATCTCTCCCCCATCCCCCTTCCTGCTGTGGGATCTCTCTCCCCCATCCCCCTTCCTCCTGTGGGATCTATCTACCCCATCCCCCTTCCTCCTGTGGTATCTCTCTCCCCCTGTGGGATCTCTCTTCCCCCATCCCCCTTCCTCCTGTGGGATCTATTTCCCCCATCCACCTTCCTCCTGTGGGATCTCTCTCCCCCATCCCCCTTCCTCCTCTGGGTTCTCTCTCCCCAATCCCCCTTCCTCCTGTGGGTTCTCTCTCCCCCATCCCCCTTATTCCTGTGGGATCTCTCTCCCACATCCACCTTCCTCCTGTGGTATTTCTCTCCCCCATCCCCCTTCCTCCTGTGTGATCACACTCCCCCATCCCACTTCCTCCTGTGGGATTTCTCTCCCCCATCCCCCTTCCTCCTGTGAGTTCTCTCTCCCCCAGCCTCCTGTGGGATCTCTCTCGCCCATCCCCCTTCCTGCTGAGGGATATCTCTCCCCCATCCCCCTTCCTGCTGTGGGATCTCTCTCCCTCATCCCCCTTCCTCCTGTGGGATCTATCTACCCCATCCCCCTTCCTCCTGTGGTATCTCTCTCCCCCTGTGGGATCTCTCTCCCCCATCCCCCTTCCTCCTGTGGGATCTCTCTCCCCCATCCCCCTTCCTCCTGTGGGATCTCTCTCCCCCATCCCCCTTCCTCCTTTGGGATCTATCTCCCCCATCCCCCTTCCTCCTGTGGGATCTCTCTCCTCCATCCCCCTTCCTCCTGTGGGATCTCTCTCCCCCATCCCCCTTCCTCCTGTGGGATCTCTCTCCCCCACCCCCCTTCCTCTTGTGGGATCTATCTACACCATCCCCCTTCCTCCTGTGGGATCTCTCTCCCCCATCCCCCTTCCTCCTGCGGAACCTCTCTCCCCCATCCCCCTTCCTCCTGTGGGATCTCTCTCCCCCATCCCCCTTCCTCCTGTGGGATCTCTCTCCCCCATCCCCCTTCCTCCTTTGGGATCTATCTCCCCCACCCCCCTTCCTCTTGTGGGATCTCTCTCCCCCACCCCCTTCCTCTTGTGGGATCTCTCTCCCCCATCCCCCTTCCTCCTGTGGGATCTATCTACCCCATCCCCTTTCCTCCTGTGGTATCTCTCTCCCCCTGTGGGATCTCTCTCCCCCATCCCCCTTCCTCCTGTGGGATCTCTCTCCCCCATCCCGCTTCCTCCTGTGGGATCTCTCTCCCCCATCCCCCTTCCTCCTGTGGGATCACTCTCCCCCATCCCTCATCCTCCTGTGGGATCACTCTCCCCTGTGGGATCTCTCTCCTGCATCACCCTTAGTCCTGCGGGATCTATCTCCCCCATCCCCCTTCCTCCTGTGGGATCTATGTCCCCCATCCCCTTTCCTCCTGTGGGATCTCTCTCCCCCATCCCCCTTCCTCCTGTGGATTCTCTCTCCCCCATCCCCCTTCCTCCTGTGGTATCTCTCTCCCCCATCCCCCTTCCCCCTGTGGGATCTCTCTCCCCCATCCCCCTTCCTCCTGTGGGATCTCTCTCCCCCATCCCCCTTCCTCCTTTGGGATCTATCTCCCCCATCCCCCTTCCTCCTGTGGGATCTCTCTCCTCCATCCCCCTTCCTCCTGTGGGATCTCTCTCCCCCATCCCCCTTCCTCCTGTGGGATCTCTCTCCCCCACCCCCCTTCCTCTTGTGGGATCTATCTACCCCATCCCCCTTCCTCCTGTGGGATCTCTCTCCCCCATCCCCCTTCCTCCTGCGGAACCTCTCTCCCCCATCCCCCTTCCTCCTGTGGGATCTCTCTCCCCCATCCCCCTTCCTCCTGTGGGATCTCTCTCCACCATCCCCCTTCCTCCTGTGGGATCTCTCTCCCCCATCCCGCTTGCTCCTGTGGGATCTAACTCCACCATCCCCCTTCCTCCTGTGGGAGCTCTCACCCCCATCCCCCTTCCTCCTGTGGGATCTCTCTCCCACGTCCCCCTTCCTCTTGTGCGATCCCTCTCCCCCATCCCCCTTCCTCCTGTGGGATCTCTCTCCCCCATCCCCCTTCCTCCTGTGGGATCTCTCTCCCCCATCCCTCATCCTCCTGTGGGATCACTCTCCCCTGTGGGATCTCTCTCCTGCATCACCCTTAGTCCTGCGGGATCTATCTCCCCCATCCCCCTTCCTCCTGTGGGATCTATGTCCCCCATCCCCCTTCCTCCTGTGGATTCTCTCTACCCCATCCCCCTTCCTCCTGTGGTATCTCTCTTCCCCCTGTGGGATCTCTCTCCCCCAGCCCCCTTCCTCCTGTGGGATTTCTCTCCCCCATCCCCCTTCCTCCTGTGAGTTCTCTCTCCCCCATCCCCCTTCCTGCTGTGGGATCTCTCTCCCTCATCCCCCTTCCTCCTGTGGGATCTATCTACCCCATCCCCCTTCCTCCTGTGGTATCTCTCTCCCCCTGTGGGATCTCTCTCCCCCATCCCCCTTCCTCCTGTGGGATCTCTCTCCCCCATCCCCCTTCCTCCTGTGGGATCTCTCTCCCCCATCCCGCTTGCTCCTGTGGGATCTCTCTCCCCCATCCCCCTTCCTCCTGTGGGATCTCTCTCCCCCACCCCCCTTCCTCTTGTGGGATCTATCTACCCCATCCCCCTTCCTCCTGTGGGATCTCTCTCCCCCATCCCCCTTCCTCCTGTGGGATCTCTCTCCCCCATCCCCCTTCCTCTTGTGGGATCTCTCTCCCCCACCCCCCTTCCTCTTGTGGGATCTCTCTCCCCCATCCCCCTTCCTCCTGTGGGATCTATCTACCCCATCCCCCTTCCTCCTGTGGTATCTCTCTCCCCCTGTGGGATCTCTCTCCCCCATCCCCCTTCCTCCTGTGGGATCTCTCTCCCCCATCCCGCTTCCTCCTGTGGGATCTCTCTCCCCCATCCCCCTTCCTCCTGTGGGATCACTCTCCCCCATCCCTCATCCTCCTGTGGGATCACTCTCCCCTGTGGGATCTCTCTCCTGCATCCCCCTTAGTCCTGCGGGATCTATCTCCCCCATCCCCCTTCCTCCTGTGGGATCTATGTCCCCCATCCCCTTTCCTCCTGTGGGATCTCTCTCCCCCATCCCCCTTCCTCCTGTGGATTCTCTCTCCCCCATCCCCCTTCCTCCTGTGGGATCTATTTCCCCCATCCCCCTTCCTCCTGTGGGATCTCTCTCCCCCATCCCCCTTCCTCCTCTGGGTTCTCTCTCCCCCATCCCCCTTCCTCCTGTGGGTTCTCTCTCCCCCATCCCCCTTATTCCTGTGGGATCTCTCTCCCCCATCCACCTTCCTCCTGTGGTATATCTCTCCCCCATCCCCCTTCCTCCTGTGTGATCACACTCCCCCATCCCACTTCCTCCTGTGGGATTTCTCTCCCCCATCCCCCTTCCTCCTGTGAGTTCTCTCTCCCCCAGCCTCCTGTGGGATCTCTCTCGCCCATCCCCCTTCCTGCTGAGGGATATCTCTCCCCCATCCCCCTTCCTGCTGTGGGATCTCTCTCCCTCATCCCCCTTCCTCCTGTGGGATCTATCTACCCCATCCCCCTTCCTCCTGTGGTATCTCTCTCCCCCTGTGGGATCTCTCTCCCCCATCCCCCTTCCTCCTGTGGGATCTCTCTCCCCCATCCCCCTTCCTCCTTTGGGATCTATCTCCCCCATCCCCCTTACTCCTGTGGGATCTCTCTCCCCCACCCCCCTTCCTCTTGTGGGATCTATCTACCCCATCCCCCTTCCTCCTGTGGGATCTATCTACCCCATCCCCCTTCCTACTGTGGGATCTCTCTCCCCCATCCACCTTCCTCTTGTGGGATCTCTCTCCCCCACCCCCCTTCCTCTTGTGGGATCTCTCTCCCCCATCCCCCTTCCTCCTGTGGGATCTATCTAACCCATCCCCCTTCCTCCTGTGGTATCTCTCTCCCCCTGTGGGATCTCTCTCCCCCACCCCCCTTCCTCTTGTGGGATCTCTCTCCCCCACCCCCCTTCCTCTTGTGGGATCTCTCTCCCCCATCCCCCTTCCTCCTGTGGGATCTATCTACCCCATCCCCCTTCCTCCTGTGGTATCTCTCTCCCCCTGTGGGATCTCTCTCCCCCATCCCCCTTCCTCCTGTGGGATCTCTCTCCCCCATCCCGCTTCCTCCTGTGGGATCTCTCTCCCCCATCCCCCTTCCTCCTGTGGGATCACTCTCCCCCATCCCTCATCCTCCTGTGGGATCACTCTCCCCTGTGGGATCTCTCTCCTGCATCCCCCTTAGTCCTGCGGGATCTATCTCCCCCATCCCCCTTCCTCCTGTGGGATCTATGTCCCCCATCCCCTTTCCTCCTGTGGGATCTCTCTCCCCCATCCCCCTTCCTCCTGTGGATTCTCTCTCCCCCATCCCCCTTCCTCCTGTGGGATCTATCTACCCCATCCCCCTTCCTCCTGTGGTATCTCTCTTCCCCCTGTGGGATCTCTCTTCCCCCATCCCCCTTCCTCCTGAGGGTTCTCTCTCCCCCAGCCCCCTTCCTCCTGTGGGATCTCTCTTCCCCACGACCCTTCCTCTTGTGGGATCCCTCTCCCCCATCCCCCTTCATCCTGCGGGATCTATCTACCCCATACCCCTTCCTCCTGTGGGATCTCTCTTCCCCCATCCCCCTTCCTCCTGAGGGTTCTCTCTCCCCCATCCCCCTTCCTCCTGTGGGATCTCTCTCCCCCAGCCCCCTTCCTCCTGTGGGATCTCTCTTCCCCACCCCCCTTCCTCTTGGGGATCCCTCTCCCCCATCCCCCTTCATCCTGCGGGATCTCTCTCCCCCATCCACCTTCCTCCTGTGGGATCTCTCTCCCCCATCCCCCTTCCTCCCGTGGGATCTCTCTCCCCCATCCCCCTTCATCCTGCGGGATCTATCTACCCCATACCCCTTCCTCCTGTGGGATCTCTCTTCCCCCATCCCCCTTCCTCCTGAGGGTTCTCTCTCCCCCATCCCCCTTCCTCCTGTGGGATCTCTCTCCCCCCACTCCCCTTCCTCCTGTGGGATCTATCTCCCCCATCCCCCTTCATCCTGCGGGATCTATCTACCCCATACCCCTTCCTACTGTGGGATCTCTCTTCCCCCATCCCCCTTCCTCCTGAGGGTTCTCTCTCCCCCATCCCCCTTCCTCCTGTGGGATCTCTCTCCCCCACTCCCCTTCCTCCTGTGGGATCTATCTCCCCCATCCCCCTTCCTCCTGTGGGATCTCTGTCCCCCATCCCCCTTCCTCCTGTGGCATCTCTCTCCCCCATCCCCCTTCCTCCTGCAGGATCCCTCTCCCCCATCCCCCTTCCTCCTGCGGGATCCCTCTCCCCAATCCCCCTTACTCCTGCAGGATCTCAATCCCCATCCCCCTTCCTCCTGCGGGAGCTCACTCCCCCATCCCCCTTCCTCCTGCGGGAGCTCTCTCCCCCAACCCCCTTCCTCCTGCGGGAGCTCTCTCCCCCATCCCCCTTCCTCCTGCGGGAGCTCACTCCCCCATCCCCCTTCCTCCTGCGGGAGCTCTCTCCCCCATCCCCCTTCCTCCTGCGGGAGCTCTCTCCCCCAACCCCCTTCCTCCTGCAGGATCCCTCTCCCCCATCCCCCTTCCTCCTGCAGGATCTCAATCCCCCATCCCCTTTCCTCCTGCTGGAGCTCTCTCCCCCATCCCCCTTCCTGCTGTGGGATCTCTCTCCCCCATCCCCCTTCCTCCTGTAGGTTCTCTCTCCCCCATCCCCCTTCCTCCTGTGGGATCTCTCTCCCCCATCCCCCTTCCTCCTGTAGGTTCTCTCTACCCCATCCCCTTTCCTCCTGTGGGATCTCTCTCCCCCATCCCCCTTCCTCCTGTAGGTTCTCTCTCCCCCATCCCCCTTCCCCCTGTGGGTTCTCTCTCCCCCATCACCCTTCCTCCTGTGGGATCTCTCTACCCCATCCCCCTTCCTCCTGTAGGTTCTCCCTTCCCCATTCCCTTCACTCCAGTGGTATCCCTTCCCATTCCACTTTCATCCTGTGGGATCTATCTTCCCCATCCCCCTTCCTCCTGTGGGTTCTCTCTCCCCCTTCCCCCTTCCTCCTGGGGGATCTCGCTCCCCCATCACCCTTCCTCCTGTGTGATCTCCCTCCCCCATCCCCCTTCCTCCTGTGGGATCACTCTCCCCCAACCCCCTTCCAACTGTTGGAATCTCTCATCCCCATCCCCCTTCCTCCTGTGGGATCTCTCTCCCCCATCCCCCTTCCTGCTCAGGGATATCTCTCCCCCATCCCCCTTCCTCCTGTGGGATCTATTTCCCCCATCCCCCTTCCTCCAGTGGGATCTCTCTCCCCCATCCCCCTTCCTCCTGTGGGATCTTTCTTCCCCATCCCCCTTCCTGCTGAGGGATATCTCTCCCCCATCCCCCTTCCTGCTGTGGGATCTCTCTCCCCCATCCCCCTTCCTCCTGTGGGATCTATCTACCCCATCCCCCTTCCTCCTGTGGTATCTCTCTCCCCCTGTGGGATCTCTCTTCCCCCATCCCCCTTCCTCCTGTGGGATCTATTTCCCCCATCCACCTTCCTCCTGTGGGATCTCTCTCCCCCATCCCCCTTCCTCCTCTGGGTTCTCTCTCCCCAATCCCCCTTCCTCCTGTGGGTTCTCTCTCCCCCATCCCCCTTATTCCTGTGGGATCTCTCTCCCACATCCACCTTCCTCCTGTGGTATTTCTCTCCCCCATCCCCCTTCCTCCTGTGTGATCACACTCCCCCATCCCACTTCCTCCTGTGGGATTTCTCTCCCCCATCCCCCTTCCTCCTGTGAGTTCTCTCTCCCCCAGCCTCCTGTGGGATCTCTCTCGCCCATCCCCCTTCCTGCTGAGGGATATCTCTCCCCCATCCCCCTTCCTGCTGTGGGATCTCTCTCCCTCATCCCCCTTCCTCCTGTGGGATCTATCTACCCCATCCCCCTTCCTCCTGTGGTATCTCTCTCCCCCTGTGGGATCTCTCTCCCCCATCCCCCTTCCTCCTGTGGGATCTCTCTCCCCCATCCCCCTTCCTCCTGTGGGATCTCTCTCCCCCATCCCCCTTCCTCCTTTGGGATCTATCTCCCCCATCCCCCTTCCTCCTGTGGGATCTCTCTCCTCCATCCCCCTTCCTCCTGTGGGATCTCTCTCCCCCATCCCCCTTCCTCCTGTGGGATCTCTCTCCCCCACCCCCCTTCCTCTTGTGGGATCTATCTACCCCATCCCCCTTCCTCCTGTGGGATCTCTCTCCCCCATCCCCCTTCCTCCTGCGGAACCTATCTCCCCCATCCCCCTTCCTCCTGTGGGATCTCTCTCCTCCATCCCCCTTCCTCCTGTGGGATCTCTCTCCCCCATCCCCCTTCGTCCTGCGGAACCTCTCTCCCCCACCCCCCTTCCTCTTGTGGGATCTATCTACCCCATCCCCCTTCCTCCTGTGGGATCTCTCTCCCCCATCCCCCTTCCTCCTGCGGAACCTCTCTCCCCCATCCCCCTTCCTCCTGTGGGATCTCTCTCCTCCATCCCCCTTCCTCCTGCGGAACCTCTCTCCCCCATCCCCCTTCCTCCTGTGGGATCTCTCTCCTCCATCCCCCTTCCTCCTGTGGGATCTCTCTCCCCCATCCCGCTTGCTCCTTTGGGATCTATCTCCCCCACCCCCCTTCCTCTTGTGGGATCTCTCTCCCCCACCCCCCTTCCTCTTGTGGGATCTCTCTCCCCCACCCCCTTCCTCTTGTGGGATCTCTCTCCCCCATCCCCCTTCCTCCTGTGGGATCTATCTACCCCATCCCCTTTCCTCCTGTGGTATCTCTCTCCTCCTGTGGGATTTCTCTCCCCCATCCCGCTTCCTCCTGTGGGATCTCTCCCCCCCCATCCCCCTTCCTCCTGTGGGATGTCTCTCCCCCATCCCCTTTCCTCCTGTGGGATCCCTCTCACCCATCCCCGTTCCTCCTGTGGGATCCCTGTCCCCAATACCCCTTCCTCTTGTGGGATCTCCCTCCCCCATCCCCTTTCCTCCTGTGGGATCTCTCTCCCCCATCCCCCTTCCTCCTGTGGATTCTCTCTCCCCCATCCCCCTTCCTCCTGTGGTATCTCTCTCCCCCCATCCCCCTTCCCCCTGTGGGATCTCTCTCCCCCATCCCCCTTCCTCCTGTGGGATCTCTCTCCCCCATCCCCCTTCCTCCTTTGGGATCTATCTCCCCCATCCCCCTTCCTCCTGTGGGATCTCTCTCCTCCATCCCCCTTCCTCCTGTGGGATCTCTCTCCCCCATCCCCCTTCCTCCTGTGGGATCTCTCTCCCCCACCCCCCCTTCCTCTTGTGGGATCTATCTACCCCATCCCCCTTCCTCCTGTGGGATCTCTCTCCCCCATCCCCCTTCCTCCTGCGGAACCTCTCTCCCCCATCCCCCTTCCTCCTGTGGGATCTCTCTCCCCCATCCCCCTTCCTCCTGTGGGATCACTCTCCCCCATCCCTCATCCTCCTGTGGGATCACTCTCCCCTGTGGGATCTCTCTCCTGCATCACCCTTAGTCCTGCGGGATCTATCTCCCCCATCCCCCTTCCTCCTGTGGGATCTATGTCCCCCATCCCCTTTCCTCCTGTGGGATCTCTCTCCCCCATCCCCCTTCCTCCTGTGGATTCTCTCTCCCCCATCCCCCTTCCTCCTGTGGGATCTATCTACCCCATCCCCCTTCCTCCTGTGGTATCTCTCTTCCCCCTGTGGGATCTCTCTCCCCCAGCCCCCTTCCTCCTGTGGGATTTCTCTCCCCCATCCCCCTTCCTCCTGTGAGTTCTCTCTCCCCCTTCCCCCTTCCTGCTGTGGGATCTCTCTCCCTCATCCCCCTTCCTCCTGTGGGATCTATCTACCCCATCCCCCTTCCTCCTGTGGTATCTCTCTCCCCCTGTGGGATATCTCTCCCCCATCCCCCTTCCTCCTGTGGGATCTCTCTCCCCCATCCCGCTTGCTCCTGTGGGATCTATCTACCCCATCCCCCTTCCTCCTGTGGTATCTCTCTCCCCCTGTGGGATCTCTCTCCCCCATCCCCCTTCCTCCTGTGGGATCTCTCTCCCCCATCCCCCTTCCTCCTTTGGGATCTCTCTCCCCCACCCCCCTTCCTCTTGTGGGATCTATCTACCCCATCCCCCTTCCTCCTGTGGGATCTCTCTCCCCCATCCCCCTTCCTCCTGTGGGATCTCTCTCCCCCACCCCCCTTCCTCTTGTGGGATCTATCTACCCCATCCCCCTTCCTCCTGTGGGATCTCTCTCCCCCATCCCCCTTCCTCCTGTGGGATCTCTCTCCCCCATCCCCCTTCCTCTTGTGGGATCTCTCTCCCCCACCCCCCTTCCTCTTGTGGGATCTCTCTCCCCCATCCCCCTTCCTCCTGTGGGATCTATCTACCCCATCCCCCTTCCTCCTGTGGTATCTCTCTCCCCCTGTGGGATCTCTCTCCCCCATCCCCCTTCCTCCTGTGGGATCTCTCTCCCCCATCCCGCTTCCTCCTGTGGGATCTCTCTCCCCCATCCCCCTTCCTCCTGTGGGATCACTCTCCCCCATCCCTCATCCTCCTGTGGGATCACTCTTCCCTGTGGGATCTCTCTCCTGCATCCCCCTTAGTCCTGCGGGATCTATCTCCCCCATCCCCCTTCCTCCTGTGGGATCTATGTCCCCCATCCCCTTTCCTCCTGTGGGATCTCTCTCCCCCATCCCCCTTCCTCCTGTGGATTCTCTCTCCCCCATCCCCCTTCCTCCTGTGGGATCTATTTCCCCCATCCCCCTTCCTCCTGTGGGATCTCTCT
The DNA here is from genome assembly GCF_048418815.1 of Hemitrygon akajei. Lineage (NCBI taxonomy): Eukaryota > Metazoa > Chordata > Chondrichthyes > Myliobatiformes > Dasyatidae > Hemitrygon > Hemitrygon akajei. The sequence goes on from NW_027331962.1 coordinate 4,031,843, forward strand.
CCCCCATCCCCCTTCCTCCTCTGGGTTCTCTCTCCCCCATCCCCCTTCCTCCTGTGGGTTCTCTCTCCCCCATCCCCCTTATTCCTGTGGGATCTCTCTCCCCCATCCACCTTCCTCCTGTGGTATATCTCTCCCCCATCCCCCTTCCTCCTGTGTGATCACACTCCCCCATCCCACTTCCTCCTGTGGGATTTCTCTCCCCCATCCCCCTTCCTCCTGTGAGTTCTCTCTCCCCCAGCCTCCTGTGGGATCTCTCTCGCCCATCCCCCTTCCTGCTGAGGGATATCTCTCCCCCATCCCCCTTCCTGCTGTGGGATCTCTCTCCCTCATCCCCCTTCCTCCTGTGGGATCTATCTACCCCATCCCCCTTCCTCCTGTGGTATCTCTCTCCCCCTGTGGGATCTCTCTCCCCCATCCCCCTTCCTCCTGTGGGATCTCTCTCCCCCATCCCCCTTCCTCCTTTGGGATCTATCTCCCCCATCCCCCTTACTCCTGTGGGATCTCTCTCCCCCACCCCCCTTCCTCTTGTGGGATCTATCTACCCCATCCCCCTTCCTCCTGTGGGATCTATCTACCCCATCCCCCTTCCTACTGTGGGATCTCTCTCCCCCATCCACCTTCCTCTTGTGGGATCTCTCTCCCCCACCCCCCTTCCTCTTGTGGGATCTCTCTCCCCCATCCCCCTTCCTCCTGTGGGATCTATCTACCCCATCCCCCTTCCTCCTGTGGTATCTCTCTCCCCCTGTGGGATCTCTCTCCCCCACCCCCCTTCCTCTTGTGGGATCTCTCTCCCCCACACCCCTTCCTCTTGTGGGATCTCTCTCCCCCATCCCCCTTCCTCCTGTGGGATCTATCTACCCCATCCCCCTTCCTCCTGTGGTATCTCTCTCCCCCTGTGGGATCTCTCTCCCCCATCCCCCTTCCTCCTGTGGGATCTCTCTCCCCCATCCCGCTTCCTCCTGTGGGATCTCTCTCCCCCATCCCCCTTCCTCCTGTGGGATCACTCTCCCCCATCCCTCATCCTCCTGTGGGATCACTCTCCCCTGTGGGATCTCTCTCCTGCATCCCCCTTAGTCCTGCGGGATCTATCTCCCCCATCCCCCTTCCTCCTGTGGGATCTATGTCCCCCATCCCCTTTCCTCCTGTGGGATCTCTCTCCCCCCATCCCCCTTCCTCCTGTGGATTCTCTCTCCCCCATCCCCCTTCCTCCTGTGGGATCTATCTACCCCATCCCCCTTCCTCCTGTGGTATCTCTCTTCCCCCTGTGGGATCTCTCTTCCCCCATCCCCCTTCCTCCTGAGGGTTCTCTCTCCCCCAGCCCCCTTCCTCCTGTGGGATCTCTCTTCCCCACGACCCTTCCTCTTGTGGGATCCCTCTCCCCCATCCCCCTTCATCCTGCGGGATCTATCTACCCCATACCCCTTCCTCCTGTGGGATCTCTCTTCCCCCATCCCCCTTCCTCCTGAGGGTTCTCTCTCCCCCATCCCCCTTCCTCCTGTGGGATCTCTCTCCCCCAGCCCCCTTCCTCCTGTGGGATCTCTCTTCCCCACCCCCCTTCCTCTTGGGGATCCCTCTCCCCCATCCCCCTTCATCCTGCGGGATCTCTCTCCCCCATCCACCTTCCTCCTGTGGGATCTCTCTCCCCCATCCCCCTTCCTCCCGTGGGATCTCTCTCCCCCATCCCCCTTCATCCTGCGGGATCTATCTACCCCATACCCCTTCCTCCTGTGGGATCTCTCTTCCCCCATCCCCCTTCCTCCTGAGGGTTCTCTCTCCCCCATCCCCCTTCCTCCTGTGGGATCTCTCTCCCCCACTCCCCTTCCTCCTGTGGGATCTATCTCCCCCATCCCCCTTCATCCTGCGGGATCTATCTACCCCATACCCCTTCCTACTGTGGGATCTCTCTTCCCCCATCCCCCTTCCTCCTGAGGGTTCTCTCTCCCCCATCCCCCTTCCTCCTGTGGGATCTCTCTCCCCCACTCCCCTTCCTCCTGTGGGATCTATCTCCCCCATCCCCCTTCCTCCTGTGGGATCTCTGTCCCCCATCCCCCTTCCTCCTGTGGCATCTCTCTCCCCCAGCCCCCTTCCTCCTGTGGGATCTCTCTTCCCCACCCCCCTTCCTCTTGGGGATCCCTCTCCCCCATCCCCCTTCATCCTGCGGGATCTATCTACCCCATACCCCTTCCTCCTGTGGTATCTCTCTCCCCCATACCCCTTCCTCCTGTGGGATCTATCTACCCCATCCCCCTTCCTCCTGTGGTATCTCTCTCCCCCTGTGGGATCTCTCTTCCCCCATCCCCCTTCCTCCTGAGGGTTCTCTCTCCCCCATCCCCCTTCCTCCTGTGGGATCTCTCTCCCCCAGCCCCCTTCCTCCTGTGGGATCTCTCTTGCCCACCCCCCCTTCCTCTTGGGGATCCCTCTCCCCCATCCCCCTTCATCCTGCGGGATCTATCTACCCCATACCCCTTCCTCCTGTGGGATCTCTCTCCCCTGTGCGATCTCTCTCCTGCATCCCGCTTAGTCCTGCGGGATCTATCTTCCCCATCCCCCTTCCTCCTGTGGGTTCTCTCGCCCCCATCCCCCTTTCTCCTGTGGGTTCTCTCTCCCCCATCCCCCTTCCTCCTGTGGGATCTCTCTCCCCCACTCCCCTTCCTCCTGTGGGATCTATCTCCCCCATCCCCCTTCCTCCTGTGGGATCTCTGTCCCCCATCCCCCTTCCTCCTGTGGGATCTCTCTCCCCCATCCACCTTCCTCCTGTGGGATCTCTCTCCCCCATCCCCCTTCCTCCCGTGGGATCTCTCTCCCCCATCCCCCTTCCTCCTGTGTGATCACACTCACCCATCCCACTTCCTCTTGTGGGATCTCTCCCCCCCCCAATCCCCCTTCCTCCTGTGGGATGTCTCTCCCCCATCCCCTTTCCTCCTGTGGGATCCCTCTCACCCATCCCCGTTCCTCCTGTGGGATCCCTGTCCCCAATACCACTTCCTCTTGTGGGATCTCGCTCCCCCATCACCCTTCCTCCTGTGTGATCTCCCTCCCCCATCCCCCTTCCTCCTGTGGGATCACTCTCCCCCATCCCCCTTCCAACTGTTGGAATCTCTCATCCCCATCCCCCTTCCTCCTGTGGGATCTCTCTCCCCCATCCCCCTTCCTGCTGAGGGATCTCTCTCCCCCATCCCCCTTCCTCCTGTGGGTTCTCTCTCCCCCATCCTCCTTCCTCCTGTGGATTCTCTCTCCCCCATCCCCCTTCCTCCTGTGGGATCTATCTACCCCATCCCCCTTCCTCCTGTGGTATCTCTCTTCCCCCTGTGGGATCTCTCTTCCCCCATCCCCCTTCCTCCTGTGGGATCTCTGTCCCCCATCCCCCTTCCTCCTGTGGGATCTCTCTCCCCCAGCTCCCTTCCTCCTGAGGGTTCTCTCTCCCCCATCCCCCTTCCTCCTGTGGGATCTCTCTTCCCCCATCCCCCTTCCTCCTGAGGGATCTCTCTCCCCCATCCCCCTTCCTCCTGTGGGATCTCTCTCCCCCACTCCCCTTCCTCCTGTGGGATCTATCTCCCCCATCCCCCTTCCTCCTGTGGGATCTCTGTCCCCCATCCCCCTTCCTCCTGTGGGATCTCTCTTCCCCACCCCCCTTCCTCTTGGGGATCCCTCTCCCCCATCCCCCTTCATCCTGCGGGATCTATCTCCCCCATACCCCTTCCTCCTGTGGGATCTATCTACCCCATCCCCCTTCCTCCTGTGGGATCTCTCTTCCCCCATCCCCCTTCCTCCTGAGGGTTCTCTCACCCCCATCCCCCTTCCTCCTGTGGGATCTCTCTCCCCCAGCCCCCTTCCTCCTGTGGGATCTCTCTTCCCCATCCCCCTTCCTCTTGGGGATCCCTCTCCCCCATCCCCCTTCATCCTGCGGGATCTATCTACCCCATACCCCTTCCTCCTGTGGGATCTCTCTCCCCTGTGCGATCTCTCTCCTGCATCCCGCTTAGTCCTGCGGGATCTATCTCCCCCATCCCCCTTCCTCCTGTGGGTTCTCTCGCCCCCATCCCCCTTTCTCCTGTGGGTTCTCTCTCCCCCATCCCCCTTCCTCCTGTGGGATCTCTCTCCCCCACTCCCCTTCCTCCTGTGGGATCTATCTACCGCATCCCCCTTCCTCCTGTGGGATCTCTGTCCCCCATCCCCCTTTCTCCTGTGGGTTCTCTCTCCCCCATCCCCCTTCCTCCTGTGGGATCTCTCTCCCCCATCCACCTTCCTCCTGTGGGATCTCTCTCCCCCATCCCCCTTCCTCCCGTGGGATCTCTCTCCCCCATCCCCCTTCCTCCTGTGTGATCACACTCCCCCATCCCACTTCCTCTTGTGGGATCTCTCCCCCCCCATCCCCCTTCCTCCTGTGGGATGTCTCTCCCCCATCCCCTTTCCTCCTGTGGGATCCCTCTCACCCATCCCCGTTCCTCCTGTGGGATCCCTGTCCCCAATACCCCTTCCTCTTGTGGGATCTCCCTCCCCCATCCCCCTTCCTCCTGTGGGATCTCTCTCCCCCATCCCCCTTCCTGCTGAGGGATATCTCTCCCCCATTCCCCTTCCTGCTGTTGGATCTCTCTCCCCCATCCCCCTTCCTCCTGTGGGATCTATCTACCCCATCCCCCTTCCTCCTATTGTATCACACTCCCACTATGGGATCTCTCTCCCCCATTCCCGTTCCTCCTGTGGGATCTATCTACCCCATCCCCCTTCCTCCTGTGGTATCTCTCTCCCCCTGTGGGATCTCTCTCCCCCATCCCCCTTCCTCCTGAGGGTTCTCTCTCCCCCATCCCCCTTCTTCCTGTGGGATCTCTCTCCCCCAGCCCCCTTCCTCCTGTGGGATCTCTCTTCCCCACCCCCCTTCCTCTTGTGGGATCTCTCTTCCCCCTGTGGGATCTCTCTTCCCCCATCCCCCTTCCTCCTGTGGGATCTCTGTCCCCCATCCCCCTTCCTCCTGTGGGATCTCTCTCCCCCAGCTCCCTTCCTCCTGAGGGTTCTCTCTCCCCCATCCCCCTTCCTCCTGTGGGATCTCTCTTCCCCCATCCCCCTTCCTCCTGAGGGATCTCTCTCCCCCATCCCCCTTCCTCCTGTGGGATCTCTCTCCCCCACTCCCCTTCCTCCTGTGGGATCTATCTCCCCCATCCCCCTTCCTCCTGTGGGATCTCTGTCCCCCATCCCCCTTCCTCCTGTGGGATCTCTCTTCCCCACCCCCCTTCCTCTTGGGGATCCCTCTCCCCCATCCCCCTTCATCCTGCGGGATCTATCTCCCCCATACCCCTTCCTCCTGTGGGATCTATCTACCCCATCCCCCTTCCTCCTGTGGGATCTCTCTTCCCCCATCCCCCTTCCTCCTGAGGGTTCTCTCACCCCCATCCCCCTTCCTCCTGTGGGATCTCTCTCCCCCAGCCCCCTTCCTCCTGTGGGATCTCTCTTCCCCACCCCCCTTCCTCTTGGGGATCCCTCTCCCCCATCCCCCTTCATCCTGCGGGATCTATCTACCCCATACCCCTTCCTCCTGTGGGATCTCTCTCCCCTGTGCGATCTCTCTCCTGCATCCCGCTTAGTCCTGCGGGATCTATCTCCCCCATCCCCCTTCCTCCTGTGGGTTCTCTCGCCCCCATCCCCCTTTCTCCTGTGGGTTCTCTCTCCCCCATCCCCCTTCCTCCTGTGGGATCTCTCTCCCCCACTCCCCTTCCTCCTGTGGGATCTATCTACCGCATCCCCCTTCCTCCTGTGGGATCTCTGTCCCCCATCCCCCTTTCTCCTGTGGGTTCTCTCTCCCCCATCCCCCTTCTTCCTGTGGGATCTCTCTCCCCCATCCACCTTCCTCCTGTGGGATCTCTCTCCCCCATCCCCCTTCCTCCCGTGGGATCTCTCTCCCCCATCCCCCTTCCTCCTGTGTGATCACACTCCCCCATCCCACTTCCTCTTGTGGGATCTCTCCCCCCCCATCCCCCTTCCTCCTGTGGGATGTCTCTCCCCCATCCCCTTTCCTCCTGTGGGATCCCTCTCACCCATCCCCGTTCCTCCTGTGGGATCCCTGTCCCCAATACCCCTTCCTCTTGTGGGATCTCCCTCCCCCATCCCCCTTCCTCCTGTGGGATCTCTCTCCCCCATCCCCCTTCCTGCTGAGGGATATCTCTCCCCCATTCCCCTTCCTGCTGTTGGATCTCTCTCCCCCATCCCCCTTCCTCCTGTGGGATCTATCTACCCCATCCCCCTTCCTCCTATTGTATCACACTCCCACTATGGGATCTCTCTCCCCCATTCCCGTTCCTCCTGTGGGATCTATCTACCCCATCCCCCTTCCTCCTGTGGTATCTCTCTCCCCCTGTGGGATCTCTCTCCCCCATCCCCCTTCCTCCTGTGGGATCTCTCTCCCCCATCCGCCTTCCTCCTGTGGGATCTATGTCCCCCATCCCCCTTCCTCCTGTGGGATCTCTCTCCCCCATCCCCCTTCCTCCTGTGGGATCTCTCTCCCCCATCCACCTTCCTCCTGTGGGATCTATGTCCCCCATCCCCCTTCCTCCTGTGGGATCTCTCTCCCCCATCCCCCTTCCTCCTGTGGGATCTATCTCCCCCATCCGCCCTCCTCCTGTGGGATCTCTGTCCCCCATCCCCCTTCCTCCTGTGGGTTCCCTCTCCCCCATCCCCCTTCCTCCTGTGGGATCTCTCTCCCCCATCCTCCTGTGGGATCTTTCTTCCCCATCCCCCTTCCTGCTGAGGGATATCTCTTCCCCCATCCCCCTTCCTGCTGTGGGATCTCTCTCCCCCATCCCCCTTCCTCCTGTGGGATCTATCTACCCCATCCCCCTTCCTCCTGTGGTATCTCTCTCCCCCTGTGGGATCTCTCTCCCCCATCCCCCTTCCTCCTGAGGGTTCTCTCTCCCCCATCCCCCTTCCTCCTGTGGGATCTATTTCCCCCATCCCCCTCCCTCCTGTGGGATCTCTCTCCCCCATCCCCCTTCCTCCTGTGGGTTCTCTCTCCCCAATCCCCCTTCCTCCTGTGGGTTCTCTCTCCCCCATCCCCCTTATTCCTGTGGGATCTCTCTCCCCCTTCCACCTTCCTCCTGTGGTATTTCTCTCCCCCATCCCCCTTCCTCCTGTGTGATCACACTCCCCCATCCCACTTCCTCCTGTGGGATCTCTCTCGCCCATCCCCCTTCCTGCTGAGGGATATCTCTCCCCCATCCCCCTTCCTGCTGTGGGATCTCTCTTCCCCACCCCCCTTCCTCTTGGGGATCCCTCTCCCCCATCCCCCTTCATCCTGCGGGATCTATCTACCCCATACCCCTTCCTCCTGTGGGATCTCTCTCCCTTGTGCGATCTCTCTCCTGCATCCCGTTTAGTCCTGCGGGATCTATCTCCCCCATCCCCCTTCCTCCTGTGGGTTCTCTCGCCTCCATCCCCCTTTCTCCTGTGGGTTCTCTCTCCCCCATCCCCCTTCCTCCTGTGGGATCTCTCTCCCCCACTCCCCTTCCTCCTGTGGGATCTATCTACCCCATCCCCCTTCCTCCTGTGGGATCTCTGTCCCCCATCCCCCTTCCTCCTGTGGGATCTCTCTCCCCCATCCACCTTCCTCCTGTGGGATCTCTCTCCCCCATCCCCCTTCCTCCCGTGGGATCTCTCTCCCCCATCCCCCTTCCTCCTGTGTGATCACACTCCCCCATCCCACTTCCTCTTGTGGGATCTCTCCCCCCCCATCCCCCTTCCTCCTGTGGGATGTCTCTCCCCCATCCCCTTTCCTCCTGTGGGATCCCTCTCACCCATCCCCGTTCCTCCTGTGGGATCCCTGTCCCCAATACCCCTTCCTCTTGTGGGATCTCCCTCCCCCATCCCCCTTCCTCCTCTGGGATCACTCTCCCCCAACCCCCTTCCAACTGTTGGAATCTCTCATCCCCATCCCCCTTCCTCCTGTGGGATCTCTCTCCCCCATCCCCCTTCCTGCTGAGGGATATCTCTCCCCCATTCCCCTTCCTGCTGTTGGATCTCTCTCCCCCATCCCCCTTCCTCCTGTGGGATCTATCTACCCCATCCCCCTTCCTCCTATGGTATCACACTCCCACTGTGGGATCTCTCTCCCCCATTCCCGTTCCTCCTGTGGGATCTATCTACCCCATCTCCCTTCCTCCTGTGGTATCTCTCTCCCCCTGTGGGATCTCTCTCCCCCATCCCCCTTCCTCCTGTGGGATCTCTCTCCCCCATCCGCCTTCCTCCTGTGGGTTCTCTCTCCCCCATCCCCCTTCCTCCTGTGGGATCTCTCTCCCCCATCCACCTTCCTCCTGTGGGATCTATGTCCCCCATCCCCCTTCCTCCTGTGGGATCTCTCTCCCCCATCCACCTTCCTCCTGTGGGATCTATGTCCCCCATCCCCCTTCCTCCTGTGGGATCTCTCTCCCCCATCCCCCTTCCTCCTGTGGGATCTCTCTCCCCCATCCACCTTCCTCCTGTGGGATCTATGTCCCCCATCCCCCTTCCTCCTGTGGGATCTCTCTCCCCCATCCCCCTTCCTCCTGTGGGATCTATCTCCCCCATCCGCCCTCCTCCTGTGGGATCTCTGTCCCCCATCCCCCTTCCTCCTGTGGGTTCTCTCTCCCCCATCCCCCTTCCTCCTGTGGGATCTCTCTCCCCCATCCTCCTGTGGGATCTTTCTTCCCCATCCCCCTTCCTGCTGAGGGATATCTCTTCCCCCATCCCCCTTCCTGCTGTGGGATCTCTCTCCCCCATCCCCCTTCCTCCTGTGGGATCTATCTACCCCATCCCCCTTCCTCCTGTGGTATCTCTCTCCCCCTGTGGGATCTCTCTCCCCCATCCCCCTTCCTCCTGAGGGTTCTCTCTCCCCCATCCCCCTTCCTCCTGTGGGATCTATTTCCCCCATCCCCCTTCCTCCTGTGGGATCTCTCTCCCCCATCCCCCTTCCTCCTGTGGGTTCTCTCTCCCCAATCCCCCTTCCTCCTGTGGGTTCTCTCTCCCCCATCCCCCTTATTCCTGTGGGATCTCTCTCCCCCTTCCACCTTCCTCCTGTGGTATTTCTCTCCCCCATCCCCCTTCCTCCTGTGTGATCACACTCCCCCATCCCACTTCCTCCTGTGGGATCTCTCTCGCCCATCCCCCTTCCTGCTGAGGGATATCTCTCCCCCATCCCCCTTCCTGCTGTGGGATCTCTCTTCCCCACCCCCCTTCCTCTTGGGGATCCCTCTCCCCCATCCCCCTTCATCCTGCGGGATCTATCTACCCCATACCCCTTCCTCCTGTGGGATCTCTCTCCCTTGTGCGATCTCTCTCCTGCATCCCGTTTAGTCCTGCGGGATCTATCTCCCCCATCCCCCTTCCTCCTGTGGGTTCTCTCGCCCCCATCCCCCTTTCTCCTGTGGGTTCTCTCTCCCCCATCCCCCTTCCTCCTGTGGGATCTCTCTCCCCCACTCCCCTTCCTCCTGTGGGATCTATCTACCCCATCCCCCTTCCTCCTGTGGGATCTCTGTCCCCCATCCCCCTTCCTCCTGTGGGATCTCTCTCCCCCATCCACCTTCCTCCTGTGGGATCTCTCTCCCCCATCCCCTTTCCTCCCGTGGGATCTCTCTCCCCCATCCCCCTTCCTCCTGTGTGATCACACTCCCCCATCCCACTTCCTCTTGTGGGATCTCTCCCCCCCCATCCCCCTTCCTCCTGTGGGATGTCTCTCCCCCATCCCCTTTCCTCCTGTGGGATCCCTCTCACCCATCCCCGTTCCTCCTGTGGGATCCCTGTCCCCAATACCCCTTCCTCTTGTGGGATCTCCCTCCCCCATCCCCCTTCCTCCTCTGGGATCACTCTCCCCCATCCCCCTTCCAACTGTTGGAATCTCTCATCCCCATCCCCCTTCCTCCTGTGGGATCTCTCTCCCCCATCCCCCTTCCTGCTGAGGGATATCTCTCCCCCATTCCCCTTCCTGCTGTTGGATCTCTCTCCCCCATCCCCCTTCCTCCTGTGGGATCTATCTACCCCATCCCCCTTCCTCCTATGGTATCACACTCCCACTGTGGGATCTCTCTCCCCCATTCCCGTTCCTCCTGTGGGATCTATCTACCCCATCTCCCTTCCTCCTGTGGTATCTCTCTCCCCCTGTGGGATCTCTCTCCCCCATCCCCCTTCCTCCTGTGGGATCTCTCTCCCCCATCCGCCTTCCTCCTGTGGGTTCTCTCTCCCCCATCCCCCTTCCTCCTGTGGGATCTCTCTCCCCCATCCACCTTCCTCCTGTGGGATCTATGTCCCCCATCCCCCTTCCTCCTGTGGGATCTCTCTCCCCCATCCACCTTCCTCCTGTGGGATCTATGTCCCCCATCCCCCTTCCTCCTGTGGGATCTCTCTCCCCCATCCCCCTTCCTCCTGTGGGATCTCTCTCCCCCATCCACCTTCCTCCTGTGGGATCTATGTCCCCCATCCCCCTTCCTCCTGTGGGATCTCTCTCCCCCATCCCCCTTCCTCCTGTGGGATCTATCTCCCCCATCCGCCCTCCTCCTGTGGGATCTCTGTCCCCCATCCCCCTTCCTCCTGTGGGTTCTCTCTCCCCCATCCCCCTTCCTCCTGTGGGATCTCTCTCCCCCATCCTCCTGTGGGATCTTTCTTCCCCATCCCCCTTCCTGCTGAGGGATATCTCTTCCCCCATCCCCCTTCCTGCTGTGGGATCTCTCTCCCCCATCCCCCTTCCTCCTGTGGGATCTATCTACCCCATCCCCCTTCCTCCTGTGGTATCTCTCTCCCCCTGTGGGATCTCTCTCCCCCATCCCCCTTCCTCCTGAGGGTTCTCTCTCCCCCATCCCCCTTCCTCCTGTGGGATCTATTTCCCCCATCCCCCTTCCTCCTGTGGGATCTCTCTCCCCCATCCCCCTTCCTCCTGTGGGTTCTCTCTCCCCAATCCCCCTTCCTCCTGTGGGTTCTCTCTCCCCCATCCCCCTTATTCCTGTGGGATCTCTCTCCCCCTTCCACCTTCCTCCTGTGGTATTTCTCTCCCCCATCCCCCTTCCTCCTGTGTGATCACACTCCCCCATCCCACTTCCTCCTGTGGGATCTCTCTCGCCCATCCCCCTTCCTGCTGAGGGATATCTCTCCCCCATCCCCCTTCCTGCTGTGGGATCTCTCTCCCCCATCCCCCTTCCTCCTGTGGGATCTATCTACCGCATCCCCCTTCCTCCTGTGGAATCTCTCTCCCCCTGTTGGATCTCTCTCCCCCATACCCCTTCCTCCTGTGGTATCTCTCTCCCCCTGTGGGATCTCTCTCCCCCATCCCGCTTGCTCCTGTGGGATCTATCTCCCCCATCCCCCTTCCTCCTGTGGGATCTCTCTCCCCCACCCCCCTTCCTCTTGTGGGATCCCTCTCCCCCATCCCCCTTCCTCCTGTGGGATCACTCTCCCCCATCCCCCTTCCTCCTGTGGGATCTCTGTCCCCCATCCCCCTTCCTCCTGTGGGATCTCTCTCGCCCATCCCCTTTCCTCCTGTGGGATCTCTGTCCCCCATCCCCCTTCCTCCTGTGGGATCTCTCTCGCCCATCCCCCTTCCTCCTGTGGGTTCTCTCTCCCCCATCCCCATTCCTCCTGTGGGATCTCTCTCCCCCATCCCCGTTCCTCCTGTGGGATCCCTGTCCCCAATACCCCTTCCTCTTGTGGGATCTCGCTCCCCCATCACCCTTCCTCCTGTGGGATCTCTCTCCCCCATCCCCCTTCCTGCTGAGGGATATCTCTCCCCCATCCCCCTTCCTGCTGTTGGATCTCTCTCCCCCATCCCCATTCCTCCTGTGGGATCTCTCTCCCCCATCCCCGTTCCTCCTGTGGGATCCCTGTCCCCAATACCCCTTCCTCTTGTGGGATCTCGCTCCCCCATCACCCTTCCTCCTGTGGGATCTCTCTCCCCCATCCCCCTTCCTGCTGAGGGATATCTCTCCCCCATCCCCCTTCCTGCTGTTGGATCTCTCTCCCCCATCCCCCTTCCTCCTGTGGGATCTATCTACCCCATCCCCCTTCCTCCTATGGAATCACACTCCCCCTGTGGGATCTCTCTCCCCCATCCCCCTTCCTCCTGTGGGATCTATCTACCCCATCCCCGCTCCTCCTGTGGTATCTCTCTCCCCCTGTGGGATCTCTCTCCCCCATCCCCCTTCCTCCTGTGGGATCTATCTCCCCCATCCGCCTTCCTCCTGTGGGATCTCTGTCCCCTATCCCCCTTCCTCCTGTGGGTTCTCTCTCCCCCATCCCCCTTCCTACTGTGGTATCTATGTCCCCCATCCCCCTTCCTCCTGTGGGATCTCTCTCCCCCATCCCCCTTCCTCCTGTGGGTTCTCTCTCCCCCATCCCCCTTCCTCCTGTGGGATCTATCTCCCCCATCCGCCTTCCTCCTGTGGGATCTCTGTCCCCTATCCCCCTTCCTCCTGTGGGTTCTCTTTCCCCCATCCCCCTTCCTACTGTGGGATCTATGTCCTCCATCTCCCTTCCTCCTGTGGGATCTCTCTCCCCCATCCCCCTTCCTCCTGTGGGATCTCTCTTCCATATCCACTTCCTTCTTTGTCTTTCCATCCTTTACCTGAGGTGTCGTCTCTTCCTCCATCTCCCATCGACATTCCCCGATTCTCAAATCTTCCTCACTGTTTGACTTTCTCCCCTTCACCCCTGCCCTTTCCAACAGTCTCACGTCAGGAACACTTTTCTAACCATCAGGGAATGAGAGAGAATATGTGGAGTTTACAGGGTCACACCGACAGACGAAATTACTGACATTTGGTGAATTCATTTGGAGCTGGGCAGTGAGGGACATTGACAGTGATGGGAATTATGATCAGTGAATTAATAAAGGGTTTAATGTTTCCTGAAATATCCGAGTGAGAGAAATTGCCTCAGACCCACGGTTTTAATCATTATGTTCATCAATCTGTCTATTTGTGTTTAGTCTCGGGGGGAATGACCTGGGAGATTCTGGAGTGAAACTGGTGTCTGCGGCTCTGAAGAACCCGGAGTGTAAATTACAGAAACTGTGGTAAGTACCAGTCTGTGGGAGATTGTGATTACAGTCACTGGGTGTCTGACACTGAACATTAATGTGATCAGTAATTGTGTTACTGATAAACACTGGGGATTTGTACCGTCTCCTGTCTCTCTGTGTCCTTCACACTCACTCTCTCTCATCTCCAGGCTGGAGAATGTCGGTCTCACAGATTCTGGTGCCGAGGATCTCGTCTCCGCTCTCAGTACAAACCCATCACTGACGGGGCTGAACCTGATATCAAACTCGCTGACAGACTAGCCTTATAATCTTCCAGATTCATATCATTACCTTGTTTTTGAACCTTTTGGAAGCTCTTCTTTTCTTCTTCACTAGATTTACAACGGCCTTTGTGCACCACGGATCTTGTACCCTACCATCCTTTCCATGTCTCATTGGAACGTATCTACTCAGAACCCCACGCAAATATCCCCTGAACATTTTCTACATTTCTTTGGTCTGTTTCCCTGAGGACATCAATTTCCAATTTATGCTTACAAATTCCAGCCTGATAGGCTTATAGTTCTCCGTACTCCAATTAGAGGTTTCCCTAACTTGCCTGTTCCTATCCCTCTCTAATGCTATGGTAAAAGAGATAGAATTGTGATCACTATCTCCAAAATGCTCTCCCACTGAGAGACCTGACACCTGGCCAGGTTCATTTCCCAATACCGGATCAAGTACAGCCTCTCCTCTTGTAGGCTTATATACATATTGTGTCAGGAAACCTTCCTGAACACACCTAACAAACTCCACCCCGTCAAAACCCCTCACTCTAGGGAGATGCCAATCAATATTTGGGAAATTAAAATCTCCCACTTCAACGACCCTGTTATTGTTACTCCTTTCCAGAATCTGTCTCCCTATCTGCTCCTCGATGTCCCTGTTCCTGTTGGGAGGTCTATATAAAACACCCAGCAGAGTTATTGACCCCTTCCTGTTCCTAACCTCCACCCACAGAGACTGTAGACAACCCCTCCATGATGTTCTCCTTTTCTGTAGCCGTGACACTATCTCTGATCAACAGTGCCATGCCCCCACCTCTGTGGCCTCCCTCCCTGTCCTTTCTGAAACATCTAAAGCCGGGCACTCGAAATAAACATTCCTGTCCCTGCACCATCCGAGTCTCTGTAATGGCCACCACATCATATCTCCAAGTACTGATCCACGCTCTAAACTCATCTGCTTTGTTCACAACACTCCTTGCATTAAAATAGACACACCTCAAACCATCGGTCTGAGAGCGTCCCTTCTCTATCACCTGCTTATCCTCCCTCTCACACTGTCTGCAAATTTTCTCTATTTGTGAGCCAACCTCCCTTTCCGCCATCACTTCATTTCAGTTCCCACCCCCTCCCAGCAATTCTAGTTTAAATTCTCCCCGATCGCCTTAGCAAACCAGGATATCGGTTTCCCTGGCATTCAAGTGCAACCCGTCCTTTTTGTGCAGGTCACAGCTGCTCCAAAGGATGTCCCAGTGATCCAGAAATCTGAATCCCTACCTCCTGCTCCAATCCCTCAGCCACGCATTCATCCTCCGCCTCATTCTATTCCTGTACTCACTGTCGCGTGGCACAGGCAGTAATCCCGAGATTACTACCTTTGCCGGTCCTGCTTCTCAACTTCCTTCCTAACTCCCTGTAGTCTGTTTTCAGGACCTCTTCCCTTTTCCTACCTATGTCACTGCTACCAATATGTACCACGACCTCTGGCTGTTCTCCCTCTTACTGCAGGATATCTTGGACGTGTTCTGAAACATCCCGGACCCTGGCACCTGGGAGGCAAACGACCATCCGCGTTTCTTTCCTGCGTCCACAGAATCGCCTGTCTGGCCCTCAAACGACAGAGTCACCTATCACTACTGTCTTCCTCTTCCTTTCCCTGCCCTTCTGAGCCACAGGGCCACTGTTGCCTCCACCAGGTAGGCTGTCCCCACCCCTCTCCAGCAGTACTTGAACAGGGGTACTTATCGTCAAGGGGAATAGCCACAGGGGTACTCTCTAGTTCCTGCTTCTTGCCCTTCCCTCTCCTGACTGTGACCCACTTCTTCAGTCTCCCGTGGCCCCGGTGTGACCACCTGCCTGTAACTCCTCTCTATCACCTCCTCGCTCTCCCTGACCAGACGAAGGTCATCGAGCTGCATCTCCAGTTCCCTAACTCGGTCCCTAAGGAGCTGCAGCTCGACACACCGGGTGCAGATGTTGCCGTCCGGGAGGCTGGGAGTCTCCAGGATCTCCCACATCTGACACCGAGCACAGAAAACCAGCCTCACACACATACTCTCTGTCTGTATTGTAAACAGATAACCTACCTCGCCTCGACCCTTTATCGCCGAAGCCCCGTTGATCCAAAGCCTTCCTACTCTGTCTCCCGCTCCTCTGACACTTGCTCTGTAAATCTGTCTTCCTTTTAAACTCTTCTCGCTCTTCTCTCTGGCCGACTTGCACAGTCGTGCTGAAGAAAAAAAATCAGTAATTGTGTTACTGATAAACACTGGGGATTTGTACCGTCTCCTGTCTCTCTGTCTCCTTCACCCTCACTCTCTCTCATCTCCAGGCTGAGGGGTGTCGGTCTCACAGATTCTGGTGCCGAGGATCTCGTCTCCGCTCTCAGTACAAACCCATCACTGACGGAGCTGGACCTGAGTCGTAATGAACTGGGAGATTCAGGAGTGAAACTGGTGTCTGCGGCTCTGAGGAACCCGGAGTGTAAAATACAGAAACTGTGGTAAGTACCAGACTGTGGGAGATTGTGTTTACAGTCACTGGGTGTCTGACACTGAACATTAATGTGATCAGTAATTGTGTTACTGATAAACACTGGGGATTTGTACCGTCTCCTGTCTCTCTGTGTCCTTCACCCTCACTCTCTCTCATCTCCAGGCTGGACAATGTCGGTCTCACAGATTCTGGTGCCGAGGATCTCGTCTCCGCTCTCAGTACAAACCCATCACTGACGGATCTGGACCTGGGATACAACTCTCTGACAGACGGATCTGTCCCCGCTCTCCGCCGCCTCATACGGACCCTCCCGAGTCTGAAGTGGATCGAGTGAGTGTTTGTGTGAATGTTCAATGTGATAAAATATCAGCGGATCCGCGGGTTTTCTGGTGATATTTGTCTGTGAGTGTTGTTGAAACATTAACCCCGGTCCCCTGTTACTGACACTGTTGTGTAATCTGTTTATTCCATCTTCATTCTCCCATCTGTTTCAGGCTGTGGGACAATCGGTTCAGTTGGACCGGGGAGAAGGAACTGGGATCTCTGCGGGGACCCAGACCCGGACTGAGAGTGTCCGTGTCAACATCTGAATGTGTGAACATCCCCGCCCGCGGGATGGGGACATTTGGCCGACTCCCCGCCCTCCCCTTTAACTCCCGCCCTTACCTTTAACGGCCGCGCGCCGGGGCTGATTCCCAACGGTTTTAACGGACCCGGCTCGGGCCTCGCGCTGTGTGCGTCGCTCGCAGCGGTCCCGCAGTGACGTGTTTCCGCCTGCTGTCCGGCGGGACAGCTTCCGCCGGATGTGCGTGTGCGAGACTCCCCACGTGACACCCCGGGGAATTACCCGGACAGGAAGAGCCCGGGGGTCCGGGGCTCAGTCTGGGACACCGGTGTCCCGGGGTGGGAGGGATGATCCCGGGAGAGGATCCTTTTGCCCCCTTTGCTGAGGACGGTGCATTCGGCAGCCTGGCCGATATAATGATGTTAAATGGACAAATCCCTCGGCAGTGACCCTGGATCTGCAGCGATCCCGGACACGGCCCTGAAGTGTGATTTTATAATCATCGGTTCCCCGATGCAGAGTGACGGTGTGAAACGGGACTGATTATTCAACCGGTCACTCCTTGTCGCCGGTCAGTTAATTGTGTGTGACTGTGAGCAGATTATTTATTCCCGCACGTCAGCAGCTCACACATTGTTTCATTTATATTTCTCATAAAAAAATCAATAAACCACTGTATCTTCCTGACTTGTGTCGGACTCGAGTTTTATTTGAGGTTTCTGTTGCCCTCCACACCCTGTGCACTGAAACAGTGGGTCGGAGCTCCTCACACTGACACAGTAGCGTCTCAGCTCCAGGCTGAGGGAGGTCGGACAAGCAGAGACTAGGAGCCCAGGATCTCATCTCCACCAGATAGATAGATACTTTATTCATCCCCATGGGGAAATTCAACATTTTTTCCAATGTCCCATACACATATTGTAGCAAAACTAATTACATAAAAATACTTAACAGTAAACATATGATCTGCATCTAAAATCACCCTCTCAAAAAGCATTAATAAATAGCTTTTAAAAAGTTCTTAAGTAGTTTACTTAATACATTGAGTCCTAACCCCGGCACTTTAACATATCCTACTCCTGGCGGTTGAATTGTAAAGCCAATGGCATTGGGGAGTATTGATCTCTTCATTCTGTCTGAGGAGCATTGCATCGATAGCAACCTGTCGCTGAAACTGCTTCTCTGTCTCTGGATGGTGCTATGTAGAGGATGTTCAGGCTTTTCCATGATTGACCGTAGCCTACTCAGCGCCCTTCGCTCTGCTACCGATGTTATACTCTCCAGTTCTGTGCCCACGACAGAGCCCGCCTTCCTTACCAGCTTATTAAGACGTGAGGCGACCCTCTTAATGCTTCCTCCACAACACGCCACCACAAAGAAGAGGGCGCTCTCCACAACTGACCTATAGAACATCTTCAGCATCTCACTACAAACATTGAATGACGCCAACCTTCTAAAGAAGTACAGTCGACTCTGTGCCCTCCTGCACAAGGCATCTGTGTTGGCAGTCCAGTCTAGCTTCTCGTCTAACTGCACTCCCAGATACTTGTAGGTCTTAACCTGCTCCACACATTCTCCATTAATGATCACTGGCTCCATATGAGGCCTAGGTCTCCTAAAGTCACCACCATCTCGTTGGTCTTGGTGATATTGAGACGCAGGTAGTTTGAGTTGCACCATATCACAAAGTCCTGTATCAGTTTCCTATACTCTTCCTCCTGTCCATTCCTGACACACCCCACGATGGCCGTGTCATCAGCGAACTTCTGCACATGGCAGGACTCCGAGTTATATTGGAAGTCTGATGTGTACAGGGTGAACAGGACCGGAGAGAGCACGGTCCCCTGCGGCGCTCCTGTGCTGCTGACCACCGTGTCAGACCTACAGTCTCCCAACCGCACATACTGAGGTCTATCTGTCAAGTAGTCCATGTTAATGGGTTTCACGGCCTCACATCAGACCTCCCCGCTCCGGACCTGCTTCAATACTCACCGAAAGGAAAATCTTGGTGTCGCCCCGCAGAGAATGATCCGTCCCCGGCTCCCCGCCCCAAGGGGCGAGGGTGAGGACCCCCTCCCGATCCCGCTTCACAAAGAACGAAAAACAACACCGCCCTTCCCGGACTGAGCATGCGCGATGTCGTCAGCGCGTCACCGGGTAAGTGGGCGGGGCCTCGGAACGAAGCTGCAGATCCATGGCTGCCCTGTGCTTTCAACCCCAGTGTTACCCCCCCCCCCCCGCCATCCCCAACTCAATTTGACAGAATTAGAGAAAATGTATCAATTTTGATTCCTTTCAATGAGGCTGGTGACATGACTTCTATTATTCTTTATGTAAATAAGTGCCATTGGGCATCACCCCTGAATGGACTTGTTCCACCATCCACGTGTTAAGACTCTTCCATCTGAGCAGCTCACCCACCTCTTCCATTGTCAAACACATCACCCTGAAAGTCTTCTGTATACAAAGGAATCAATGTTCCACTCTACGAAACTAGTCCTTGGAATGTAACAGTTGGTCCAGATGTGATCTGATTCAAACAGATTATCATTTTGTTTGCTCAATCCTCATAACCTTCTGTTACTGAAATCTAACTTGCTTACTCTGTTTCATAGTTTTGACAAAGGACATGGACATTAACTCCAATTCTCCTTGCAACACGGAAAATGCTGGAGGAATTCAGTGGGTCAATTAACATCATAGAGGGAAACAGACAGTCGATGCTTCAGGTCGAGACCCTTCAGCCTTTAAATTTCTGCAGCACTAAGGATGCTTTACAGAATACCTTTCTAGGCAAAATTAATGTTTATCTGGATAGTCAGCTTACCCTGTGATTTCCTCATCTCCTTTGTAGCTAAAGCACGACTCCCACGCTGAATGCTGCTTACATCAGTGGTCACATTGTTAACCCTCAGCTCTTGCCCCAGCGACTTCCGACCATAAGCGTTTTCACCAAGTCCTCCATTGACATCGTCTCTGCCTGTAAAGAAAATCACATTGCTCAGACAAGAAAAAAAAGCAGCAACCTTCTTTCTACTGATTCTTGCCATTAAAATTATAGTTGTGCCAAATTGAGACGTACAATACAGCACTCGAAAATTATTCAATTGAACATTAACCTTATGGCTTGTAAATCAATCCCACTACCATTCTGGGAGAGAAAAGTATATCTGCACACATTGGAGTATGTTTTTTCCCTAAGAAAGGGATACTCATTGCTGGCACCAGGAACTGTTGACTATCTGTAAAACTGCTTTCTAAAAGGAACTATCCTTAACAAAGAAGCTTCTGCTATAAACAATTTTTTTTAAAAAATACCAGATTTTTAATTCTTCTTTCAGGCCTTCAAGCAAATACTGTTAGCTCTTGAATTGAAAGTATTGGAACATAGATCAATACAGCACAGTACAGGCCGCAATGTTACGCAATCCTTTTAACCCAATCCAAGATCAATCTAACCCTTCTTTCTCACATAGCACTCCAGTTTTCTTTTATCCATGTGCCTATGCACATGAATGTCTTAAATGTCCTGAATGTATCAGCCTCCATCATCATCCTCAGCAGTGTGTTCTGTGCACTGAGCACCGTGTTAAATTAAAAAAGGCGCTGGCTGTCCACTATCTATGCCCTTTATCTTACACACCTATCAAATTGCATTTCATCCTCCTTCGCCCCATACAGAAAAGCCTTAGCTCACCAAACCTTTCCTCATTAGACATGCTCCAATCCAGGCAGCATCCTGGTAAATCTCCTCTGCATCCTCCCTTAAGGCTTCCACATCCTTCTAATGATAAGGTGACGGGTCTGAACACAAGACTCCAAGTGAAGTCTAAATAGTTTTACAGAGCTGCAGCGTCATGGCTCTTGAACTCAAATCACCCGGCTGATGAAGGCCAGCACACCATATGCCTCCTTATTAACCTCATCAACTTGTGTGGCAACTTGAAGGGATCTATAGATGCGGACCACAAAATCCTTCTTTCCTCTACGCTGTCAAGAATCCTGGTAATACAGATTCAACTTTGTATCACTTCACACTTGGCAAGGATGAATTCCAGCTTCAATTCCACCTGCCATCTCTCAGCCCATCTGTACATCCTATCAGTGCCCATTGTACTTTATGACGAGCTTCTACACCATCTACAACATTATCAACCCTTGTTATCAAACTTACTAACCCACCCTTCAACTTTGACATTCAAGTTGTTTATAAAGATTACAAAAGAGCTGGGGTCCCAGAATAGATCCCTGTGGAAGGCCTCTAGTCACAGATCTCCAGGCAGAATACACTCCGTGTATTACCATCCTCTGTCTTCCATGGGCAAGCTAATTCTGCATACATGCAAAGCTTCCCTGGATCCCATGCCTACTGATTTTCTGACCTAACATTGGAAAGCTTATTGAATGCCTTACTGAAATCCATATGCACAATTACTGCCCCATCTTCAGTTTGTAACTTCCACAAAGCAGTAAATCAAGCTCGTGATTTCCAACCTGCTTCACTCAAAACTATGCTGATTATCCCTAATCAGCCTGTCCTCCTCCAAATGCTCACAAATCCTGTCTCTAAGAATCCTCCCCCCATTAGTTTGCCCAGTACTGACGCAAGTCTCACTGGTCTGCAATTCCCAGGGTAATCCTTATTACCTTTCCTGAAGAAAAGGAAACATTTGCCACCCTCTGGTACAACTTCTAGTACTACGCCAGTGGCCGAGGATGCAAAGATCACTGCCAGTGATATGAATCTCCTCTTTCACTCCCATAGTAACTTGTGGTACAATCTATCCAGCCCCAGAGACTTACCTACCCTGATTTTTTTTTTAAAGTTCCAAGACATCTTCTTTCTAAACCTTCATATGTTCCAGCACATTGAACTGTTCCTCACTGACTTCACATTTATCAAGATTCCCCTCACTGAAGCAAAATACTTAATGACCTCCCCCAACTCCTCTGACTCCAGGCATGTTTCTTCGCTCTTCCCTGATCAGTCCTGCCGTCACTCTAGCCATCCTCTTTTTCATATACTTGTAAAACATGGGGTTTTACCATAAGACACGGGTGTAGAATTAAGCTATATGGCCCATCGAGCCTGCTCCGCCATTCAATCCTGGCTGATCCTTTTATTTCTCCCCTACTCAGCCCCACTCCCCAGCCTTCTCCCCATAACCTTTGATGCCTTGTACACCCAACAACCTGGCCTCTACAGCTGCTTGTGGTAATAAGTTCCACAAATTCACCACCCTCTGGCTAAAGAAATTTCTCTGAATCTCGGTTTTAAATGGATCCCCAGCTATCCTGAGGCTGCGTCCTCTTGTCCTTGACTCCATCATTGTAAACATCCTTTCCACATCTACTCTGTCAAGGTCTTTCATCATTCAATGAGATCTCCCCCCCCCCCCCACCCCCCACCCCCCACCCTTCTAAATTCCAGCAAGTACAGACCCAGAGCCATTAAAAGTTCCTTGTACAATAACCCCTTCATTCCCGGAATCACCTTTGTGAACCTCCTCTGAACCTCTCTAATGCCAGTACATCTTTTCTTAAATGAGACCAGAACTGTTCATATTCCTCAAGATAAGGCCTCACCAGTGCCTTATAAAGCTTCAGCATCACATCCCTGCTCATGTTCTAGACCTATTGAAATGAATGCTAACATTGCATTTGCCTTCCTCACCACCGACTACCTGCAAGTTAACCTTTAGGGTGCTCTGTACAAGGACTCCCAAATCCCTTTGCATCTCAGATGGTTGGATTTTCTCCCCATTTAGAAAACACTCTGCACATTTATTTCCTCTACCAAAGTGCATGACCAGGTGCAACCCGTCACTTTTGTACAGGTCATACCTCCCCCAGAATAGATCCCAATGATCCAAGAATCTTAACCCTGCCCCCTGAACCAGCTTCTCAGCCATGAATTTATCTGGCAAATCATCCAGTTTCTATGCTCGCTGGCACGTGGCACAGGCAGCAATTCAGAAATTACTACCCTGGAAGTCCTGCCTCTCAGCTTTTCACCTAGCTCTCTAAATTCTCTTTTCAGGACCTCTTTGCTTTTCCTTCCTACGTCATTGGTACCTATAAATACCGAGACATCTGGCTGCTCTCCCTCCCTTTCCAAATGACGCAATGTGAGTCATCCCTGACTCTGGCACCTGGGAGGCAATGTACCAATACGGTGTCCCGTTCACGCTCAGAGAATCCCTTGCCTATTCTCCTGACTACTGACACTCTCCCATGTCACCACCACTCCTCTCTTCTCCCTCTTTCCCTTCTGCACCACAGATCTATGCTCAGTGCTAGCAGTCTGGTGTCTGTGGCATTCCCCTTGGAGGTCATACCCCACAACAGTATCCAAAGTGTGTTACTCATTGAGAGGAATGGCCACAGGGGTGCTCGGCGCTAACTGCCTATTCACTTTTCCATTTCTCCTGATAGTCACCCAACTACGTGCCTTCTGCAACTTTGGAATGACTACTTCCCTGCAAATCTGATCGATTATCTTCTCACTCTCCCATACAAGCAAGTCATCCAGCTGCTGTTCCAGATCCCTAGCATGGTCTTCAAGGAGCTGCAGCTGGATGCACTTCATGCAGAAGTAGCTCCTTGGGAGATCGAGTCTCTCCGGACTCCAACACCTAACAGGAACACACAACAGCCATTTACTACACTATGTACAGTGAGGGGAAAAAAGGGAACCTTAACAGAAGCTTACCCAGAGCCAACGCCTCTTTCGAGCTGAAGTCTTTCCTTAATCCTAAGCCTTCAAGTCCCCTCCTAGCACTGTTAAATCACTTCTTGAGCTCCTTCTTAGCTACCTTAGCTGATCTTTGTTTTCTAAACCTCAAGTACTCTTCCTTCTTCCTTGACTAAATGCTCCATTTCTCTTGTCAACCATGATTCTTTCATCTTATCATCCTTTACCTGCCTCATAAGGACAAACCTATCTAGAACCCTACGCAAGTGCTCCCTAAAAAATATTCAGATTTTCAATATACATTTGCTTGAGAACATCTGTTCTCAATTTATGCTCTCAAGTACCTGCTTAATACCATTGTAATCAACCCTCCCCCATGAAATACTTTCCCATACTGTCTGCTCCTATTCTTGTCCAAGGCCAGCTAAAGGTCATAGAGCTGTGATCACTCCTGAAATCCTCACCCATCAAGAGAGTCGTCACCTGACCAGGTTCACTGCCTAGTCTAGATCCAGTATGGCCTCTCCTCTAGTTGGCCTGTCCACATATCACAACACTTTCCTGGGCATACCCAACAAATTCTGCCCCTCCTACATCTCTTACAACAGAAGTGCCAATCAAAATGAGGGAATCTGATTTCTCCCACGACTTTTCCCTGTTAATTTTATATCTTTCTAAAATTTGCCTACCAACCTGCTCCTTAGTGTCTACTGGGGGACCTATGGAATACTTGCAAAAGGATGATTGCTCCATTCCTGGTTCTGTTACCCACACAGACTCTGTAGATGATGCCTCGTGTTGCTCTCCCTTTATGTAGCTATGATATTTTCCCTCATTAGAAGTGTTGTCCCCAACTTCAATTCCCTCCCTCCCTGTCCTTTTTGACCCCAGAAAACACTCAGAAAAAGTGTTCTGAGAGGTTGGTGACCAACCATACCAATCGCTACCTGAGCAGTGACTTAGATCCATTCTAATTTACCTTTCACCACCACAGGTCCATAGCAGAAGTCATTTCATTAGCTCTTCACTTACTACAGTTTTGCATTCAATACTATTAACCCCTCAAAACAAATCAATTTGCTTCAAGACCTAGGCCTCAACACCTACTTGTGCAACTGTTTATTATTTACTGTAATGCCAGTACTGTTTTTGTGCACTTTATGCAGTCCAGTGTAGGTCTGTAGTCTAGTATAGCTTTCTCTGTGTTTTTTTTATTTACGTAGTTCAGTCTAGTTTTTTGTACTGTGTCATGTAAACCATGGTCCTGAAAAACATTGTCTCATTTTTACTATGCACTGTACCAGCAGTTATGGTTGAAATGACAATAAAAGTTGACTTGACTTGAATCGAATCCTCAATTTCCTCACTTGCAGACCCTAGTCAGTTCAGATTGGCAACATCTCCTCCACAATCACCATCAACACTGGTGCACCTCAAGGTTGTATGATTAGTTCCCTGCCCTACTCACTTTATACTGGGAGGCCAAGCAAAGCTTCAATGCCAGATTTAAGTTTGCTGATGACACCACTGTCCTTGGGCAAAGCAGCATATAGGAGGGAGATTAGACACAGCTGACTGGTGCCCACAACAACAACTCTCATTCAACGTCAGCAAGACCAGGGAGCTGAGGAAACCGATGTCCAAGAGCCTGTCCTCATTGGAGGATCAGAGGTGAAGAGGGTCAGCAACTTCAAATTCCTTAGTGTTATCATTTCAGAGGATCAGTTCTGGGTCCAGCATAGCATGCAGTGCCATTACAAAGTACAAATAAATGCCTCCACTTCCTTAGAAGTTTGCAAAGATTTGGTATCTAAAACTTTGAAAAACTCCTATAGATGTGAGGTGAAGAGTATATTGACTGGTTGCATCAAGACCTAGAATGGAAACACCAATGTACAGAAAAAGCCTACCAGAAGTAGTGGATACCTTGAACCTGCCTGTCCAGGTGGACCCATTGTCTCAGATTGCTCCTGCCCCACCGAGCATGCGCGTCACCAGGTAAGTGGGCGGATATATATCCACCGAACTCATTTCTGCATACCTTGATACTGTCTTATCCACCCCCCCCCCCCCCCGCCGTGCTCAATCCCTTCCCACCTATGTTCGTGACACTTCTCACGCTTTGCATTTTTTCAATGATTTTAAGTTCCCTCGCCCCCACCGCCTTATTTTCTCCATGGACGTCCAGTCCCTCTATACCTCCACCCCCGACCAGGAACGTCTCAACGCTCTCCGCTTCTTTTTGGATTCCAGTCCTAAACAATTCCCCTCTACAACCACTCTCCTCCGTCTAGCGGAATTAGTTCTTACTCTCAATAATTTATCCTTTGTCTCCTCCCACTTCCTCCAAACCAAGGGGGTAGCCATGGGCACCCGCATGGGTCCCAGTTATGCCTGCCTTTTTGTTGGTTATGTGGAACAGTCCATGTTCCAAGTCTATACGGGTATCCATCCCCCTCTTTTCCTTCGCTACATCGACGACTGCATTGGGTCTGCCTCCTGCACGCATGCTGAGCTCGTTGACTTCATTAACTTTCACCCTGCCCTCAAATTTACCTGGTCCATTTCCGACACCTCCCTCCCCTTTCTTGATCTTTCTGTCTCCATCTCTGGAGACGGTTTATCTACTGATATCTACTATAAGCCGACAGACTCTCACAGCTACCTGGACTATTATTCTTCCCACCCTGTCTCTTGCAAAAATGTCCCTTCTCACAATTCCTCCATCTACACCGCATCTGCTCTCAGGATGAGGCTTTTCATTCCAGGACGAAGGAGATGTCTTCCTTTTTTAAACAAAGGGGCTCTGACGGTGGTGTCGGAAAAGAGGATGCTGTCCAAGTTGCATGCCATCTTGGACAACGACTCCCATCCACTCCAAAATGTACTGGTTAGGCACAGGATTACATTCAGCCAGAGACTCATTCCACCAAGATGTAACACTGAGTGTCATAGGAAGTCATTCCTATCTGTGGCCATCAAACTTTACAACTCCTCCCTCAGAGTGTCAGACACCCTGAGCCAATAGGCGGGCCCTGGACTTATTTCCACTTGGCTTGATTATCTTATTATTATTTAATTATTTATGGTTTTATATTGCAGTATTTCTTCACTATTCTTGGTGGTGCGTCTGTAACGAAACCCAATTTCCCTCGGGGTCAATAAAGTATGTCTGTCTGTCTGTCATCACCTCTGCTCTGAAACGCATCTCTCCCATTTCCCGCACATCTGCCCTCACCCCATCTGCCCCCCACCCGACTCGGGATAGGGTTCCCCTTGTCCTCACCTACCACCCCACCAGCCTCCGGGTCCAATGTATAATTCTCCGTAACTTCCGCCACCTCCGACGGGATCCCACTACCAAGCACATCTTTCCCTCCACATTCCCTTTCTGTTTTCCGCAGGGATCGCTCCCTATGCGACTCCCTTGTCCCCCCATCCCTCCCCACCGATCTCCCTCCTGGCACTTATCCTTGTAAGCAGAACAAGTGCTACACCTGCCCTTACACTTCCTTCCTCACCACCATTCAGGGCCCCAGACAGTCCTTCCAGGTGAGGCGACACTTCACCTGTGAGTCGGCTGGAGTGGTATAATGCGTCCGGTGCTCCTGGTGTGGCCTTTGGTGAGACCCGACGCAGACTGGGAGACCATTTCGCTGAACACCTACGCTCGGTCTGCCAGGGAAAGCAGGATCTCCCAGAGGCCACACATTTTAATTCCACGTCCCATTCCCATTCTGGTATGTCTATCCATGGCCTCCTCTACTGTCAAGATGAAGCCACACTCAGGATGGAGGAACAACACCTTATATACCGGCTGTGTAGCCTCCAACCTGATGGCATGAACACTGAATTCTCTAACTTCCGGTAATGACCCTCCTCCCCTTCCTACCCCATCCCTGACATACTTAACTTATTTTTCCACCCTCCTCCTTCTTTTCTCTCTTTCTGCCCATCACTCTACCCGTTCTCCATCTCCCTCTGGTGCCCCCCTCCCTCTTTCTTTCTCCCTAGGCCTCCCGTCCCATGATCCTTTCCCTTCTCCAGCTCTGTATCCCTTTTGCCAATCACCTTATAGCTCTTAGCTTCACCCCACACCCTCTGGTCTTCTCCTATCATTTCGCATTTTCCCCTCCCCTCGTACTTTCAAATCTCTTACTATCTTTCCTTTCGGTCAGTCCTGACGAAGGGTCTCGGCCCGAAACGTCGACAGAGCTTCTCCCTGTAGATGCTGCCTGGCCTGCCGTGTTCCGCCAGCATTTTGTGTGTGCTGCAGATGCTGCGGATCCGCGGTAAAACGGGATCACGTGACGGGTGGAGGGTCTCCCACGTGACCCGGTGACTCCACTCCTCGCCCCTCACACGCTGCCCGACCTCCCCACCGCATCTCCCGCATTATTCCATGTTTACACCGGGTACACGTTTAACATTTTCCCTCCGTATATTCCCGTCGCATCCCTCCACCTCCCTGGGTCACTGCTACGGGTTCGAATCCCATTCCGATCCGACTGACATTTTAGATCCAGAACAGAATTGTGCAGGTTTAATGTAAATCAGTCTATGTTTATAAGCACTAATTTCTATTCACATTCCTCCTGCCTCACTGCACAGGAACACTGAAACATCAAGTGAGAAACAGCAGGAGGTGGCCATTCAGCCCCTCTAACTATCCACAAGATGGCGGCTGCTCTCCCATCTCGGCCACTTGTTTCTGCCCGATCCTCATTTCCTCCATCCCTTCCGTCTCCACACATCTGCCGGCCTCTGTTTTACGTGGGGACGATCACCGAGTCTTCACCGCACTCTGTGGTGGGGATTTACAGACATTCAACACCCTCGGAGTGGAGGCATTTCCCCTCATCTCAGTGCCGGACCGTCCACTCCTTTTTTCAGAGACTGGGATCCCTGGTTCAGCCGGTAATGATGTTGTGAATCTCAATGTGTTCACCTCTCAGTCCCCGATTCTCTAAATGAAAGGGTTATCACATTTGATCTTTCTTCATATGATGACCCCACCACTCCAGGGATCAGTCTGGTGAATCTGCATCGCACTCTCTATAACAAATACTCTCTATGTTCATCCTCTATGGAATTAATTTCCATCTTCTGCAGCCCCGTGTGGCCCCAACCACTCACCTCCCACCCCTGTCACTGTTTCCACCTGCCAACCTCCCCCCTCACCTGGATCCACCTCTCACTCCCCAGCTCTTGCCCCATCCCCACCCCTCACCTCTTTCCTCTGACTATTTCCCGTCACTCTCAGTCCAGAGGGAGGGTCTCGGCCCGACATGTTGACGGTCCATTTCCCTCCACAGATGCTGCCCGACCCTCCGGCAGTTTGTCCTTTGGTCTGTAAAACCCGTGTTAGTGTGGGGATGGGATTTTACACCATAGTCCAGGTACAATCCCAACAATACACAAATAATTGTCACCCTGCCCCGACCCTCCGGCAGTTTGTCCTTTGGACTGTATAACCCGTGTTAGTGTGGTGATCGGGATTTTACACCATATTCCAGGTACAATCTCAACAAAACACAAATAATTGTCACCCTGCCCCGACCCTCCGGCAGTTTGTCCTTTGGACTGTATAACCCGTGTTAGTGTGGTGATCGGGATTTTACACCATATTCCAGGTACAATCCCAACAAAACACAAATAATTGTCACTCTGCCCCGACCCTCCGGCAGTTTGTCCTTTGGTCTGTATAACCCGTGTTAGTGTGGGGATCGGGATTTTACACCATATTCCAGGTACAATCACAACAAAACACAAATAATTGTCACTCTGCCCCGACCCTCCGGCAGTTTGTCCTTTGGTCTGTATAACCCGTGTTAGTGTGGGGATCGGGATTTTACACCATATTCCAGGTACAATCCCAACAAAACACAAATAATTGTCACCCTGCCCCGACCCTCCGGCAGTTTGTCCTTTGGACTGTATAACCCGTGTTAGTGTGGTGATCGGGATTTTACACCATATTCCAGGTACAATCCCAACAAAACACAAATAATTGTCACTCTGCCCGACCCTCCGGCAGTTTGTCCTTTGGACTGTATAACCCGTGTTAGTGTGGGGATCGGGATTTTACAGCATATTCCAGGTACAATCACAACAAAACAGAAATAATTGTCACTCTGCCCGGACCCTCCGGCAGTTTGTCCTTTGGTCTGTATAACCCGTGTTAGTGTGGGGATCGGGATTTTACACCATATTCCAGGTACAATCCCAACAAAACACAAATAATTGTCACTCTACCCCGACCCTCCGGCAGTTTGTCCTTTGGTCTGTATAACCCGTGTTAGTGTGGGGATCGGGATTTTACAGCATATTCCAGGTACAATCACAACAAAACAGAAATAATTGTCACTCTGCCCCGACCCTCCGGCAGTTTGTCCTTTGGTCTGTATAACCCGTGTTAGTGTGGGGATCGGGATTTTACACCATATTCCAGGTACAATCCCAACAAAACACAAATAATTGTCACTCTGCCCCGACCCTCCGGCAGTTTGTCCTTTGGTCTGTATAACCCGTGTTAGTGTGGGGATCGGGATTTTACACCATATTCCAGGTACAATCCCAACAAAACACAAATAATTGTCACTCTGCCCCGACCCTCCGGCAGTTTGTCCTTTGGTCTGTATAACCCGTGTTAGTGTGGGGATCGGGATTTTACACCATATTCCAGGTACAATCACAACAAAACACAAATAATTGTCACTCTGCCCCGACCCTCCGGCAGTTTGTCCTTTGGTCTGTATAACCCGTGTTAGTGTGGGGATCGGGATTTTACACCATATTCCAGGTACAATCCCAACAAAACACAAATAATTGTCACTCTGCCCCGACCCTCCGGCAGTTTGTCCTTTGGTCTGTATAACCCGTGTTAGTGTGGGGATCGGGATTTTACACCATATTCCAGGTACAATCCCAACAAAACACAAATAATTGTCACCCTGCCCCGACCATCGGCCCCGCTTGCAGGGCAACAGTCTGCCGGTGTTTGCCCCCCAATGTGGTGAATCCCTCCGCTCGACACCACCGTGGGTTCAGACATTTCCACAGATGAGCCCCTCCTGTCCCCCCCGGGACAAACATCCTGTCCGCCCCCTCTCTCACCATCTTCACCCTCTCAATAAAATCCCCCCTCCCCGGGGAGCCGGCATCACACCGACGGGCCGAGCGGTCTCCTCCTACCTCCCGGCGATACATCGGACTCCGGCCGCGGGAGACGCTTCACAAACGCCCCAACTTCCCTCGGAGGGAAATGGAAATAAATCAGAAAGCGGACATTTACTTTGAGCTTTTCTCCGAGCGGGAGACTGACTCAGCGGGGGAACGCCCACTCGGCCTGTCCGCCTCCGCGACTGGTTGTAACCGGTGATTGACATCGGTCCGCACCAATGGGAATAGCGCAGCTCCTGAATCCTCTGTCGACAGCGGTGCGGGAGGGGCTGGTCACGTGATTATTAGCCCAGCCGTTCAACCGATAAAGCTCGAGCGCAGCAGCGCGTGGGTGACGTAAGACGCCGCGCACGTGAGGGCAGATCCCGGTGTCGGGAGCCCGTGTGTGACGTCAGGCGCGTGGGGGGAGGAGCTGTGTGACGTCACCTCTGGGAGAGCGCTGGCATTTAATGGACCTTTCAGTGGGACAATAACATTAATGACGGGTTTCATCACTGAATCCAGTGTTGTGGGATGTAAAGTCCCCTGTTATGTGTCCGGCTGTGCCGTGTTGTTGGTGGAGTGGGCAGCGTGGTGTTTGTCTCGATTCGGGTCACAACACCAGAATTGCCAGCGGGGTCCTCACACAGTGTATTAGTCAACAGAAAACCTCTCGTCCCTGCAGTCTTTGTCTCCTGGTAAACTCAACACCCTGACAGTGTGGACCATAGCTACCCTTTCCTCTCAGAGTCAGGGGATCACTCAGACAGCTGATCGCTGAGAGGAATTATATTTATTGGTCATTAGAGTTCACCCAGATTCGTTTGGACGGATTTGATGTGGAGTTCGGTGTTGACACAGTGAAAGGGCCGGACCGCCGAACTCTCTCCGTTATCCAAACATCCTTCCAGGTGAGGCGACACTTCACCTGTGAATCTTCCGGGGTCGCCTGTTGTGTCCGCTGCTCCCGATGCGGCCGCCTCTACACTCGTGACACCGGCTCCTCCGCAGTTATGCGGGGTTGGGTTGTTTTTTTTTTGCGGGGGGCATCAATATTATAGTTCCCTTTTGTCTGGAGGGGTGGGTTTGGGGGTTGATGATCAGGATGACGTTCTGTTTTATGCGGCGGGGTGGGGTGGGTGTTTGATTTTTCTCCCTGAGCGACTTTCATGCTCTTTCTTTGTTTCGTGGTTCTCCGGAGAAGAACAAAAAAAAACTCAGAGTTGTTTATGGATACCTGCTTTATAATAAATTAAACTTTGAACTATCCGCTCCGAGCGGGAGTACCCGGTGTCCAAACATTTTCATTCCGATTCCCATTCTCGTTCCGACGTGTCAACCCATCGCCTCCTCTTGTGCCAAGATGAGGCTACCTTCAGGGTCCAGGATCAGCACCTCATATTCCGTGTATGTACCCCCACCCCCACAACCTGATGGCATGAATATCGATTTCTCCTTCTGGTGAACAAATTTCCCTCACACCCCTCCCTCCCACTCCCTCTCTTCCTCTCTGACTTTTCACGTCCTCTCACCTGCGTATCACTTCTCTCTGGGTCCACTGCTCCATATCTTTCTCCTATTCTCCACTCCCCTCTCCTATTAGACTCTATTTTCTTCTGCTCTTGAGCTTTCCCACCAACCTGGCTTCACTTATCACCTTCCAGCGAGACATTTCCTCACCCGCCCCGATTTTATTCAGATATTTCTCCCATCCCATCTCAGTCCTGAAGGAGGGTTCAACTGAAACTCTTTTCGATAGAGGCAGCCCGGCCTGCTGAGTTCCGCCGGCATTTTGTTTGTGTTGCTCTGAATTTCCAGCATCTGCAGACTTTGTGGTGTTTGTGATTGACCTCTCCGTTGTCCCTCCCGCCTCCAGCCACTAGTGGCGCTGTATGGACCTCCAGAGACTGGTGGCGCTGCACGGACCTCCAGAGACTGGTGGCGCTGCATGGACCTCCGGTCACGGGTGGCGCTGCGGAGAAACGTCTGCTATACGCATGCGCATTGCTCTCTGCAGCTGTTGGCCGTTCTCCGATTCGAGCGGGGGTGAGTCGGGGCTGATCCCGAAATTGTGTAAATGTGCGTCGGTTGCATCATTGGGAAAGGGCCGGGCCCGAGCTCTGCCGGACGGCTGGAGCAGGGGTGCAGTTGCAATTTTTTAGGTGCCGGAGCTGTACGGGGTGGGGGGGGGGGGTGGCGTTGTTGATAAGTTCGCGGCCTAAGTTAGCAGGCTTAAAGTTATACAACTCTCGGTACCTGCACGTGGTTCAACTCTTTGAGTGATTATGCATAAAGTTTTGTCAGAAACGAGCCACGCTCCCGAATAATGGCTTCAAGACAAATTCAAGGAAACAAAGTTTATTAACAGTTCTGCAGAGCTGGGCTCCCTCAGAGAAGGGAACCCCGAACCTTACAGGGCAACAGGTTTTATCCTTCTTCCTTACTCCTCCCCTCCCTGACTCGGGAGGTACATAGTCTTATCCCATTCCATATTTGGAGTTGTTTTTTTACACATTTCTGTAAAACAATAGTCCATATCTCAGGACTTCAATGATTCCACAAGCAATTAATCTCGTCAGGGCTTCTGCATTCCTGCTTATCAGACATAATTAAATCACATTTGTTTACTGTACCGACCCCCCCAACCTCTTTCAGAAACGCACATTTTAATTTATGGCTTCAGCTCTCACAGTTTGAAATTAATAACTTTTGCGGTATTTCTGTTTCAGTTAATTGAAAATTGCTCGGTTTTGTAAAATTGACTCGTTCCACCTTAGGCCACGAAGTTATCAATCACCTTTCGTGTGTGACACCCAATTTGTCTACCTGTCCATTTCATGTACTGGGCAACTTCCTTGCCCCATTCGTGTAATGAGCAGGTACACAAATTGGGTGTGACATATATAGGGCTTCTTATAATGTCAAGCAGTAAACCAAGATGAAAGAAATATGTGAATTCCAGAGCTCCACAGAAATATAGTGATAGCTAAGACATTAACAAGATTACAGCCTCTCACTACATTTCAGTGTATAACTGGTACAATTAAACATATAATACTTTATTTAATAATATGACAAAGTATTGCACGGTTGCACTTAACTGATTATCATAAAATATAATTATCAAGCAAGTAAAATAACTTTGTTTGCTTAGAAGCCAAAGGGTTGTTAGTGAGAAAAATTTACTTTAGGATTAGTGAGTAATCCACGGACCACCACAGATGCAGCCTTACTAATACGACTGAGTCGGAGCAGACGGCAGAGTGTTCCTCAGAGGTATAAAAATAACAGAAATAAACCAATTCATTTTTTTTTACACTTTTAGCCACCTAAATTGGAACCAAGTAATCAAGTATGAAAAAAGAACGTCTGACGAACTATTGCTAAAGCCAGGAATATTGCTGATTATTAGTCTCAAAAGTGGTAGGTTGGCAACTCTGCCTCGTACCGTTCCTCTCGCAGAAATGGTTGGACGGGAAGTGTACCTGTGAGTGTCGATACTCACAATATTCTCACACGTCGGGTGTTACGTGGTTCGATCTTTCCAGATTCTGTTTAGTCTTTAAATATATAAAAAGTTAAAGAAGCTTGAATATATGAATTATTATCACATTTATACAAATAGAAAATATCGTAGTTTGCAAGTGAGAAATGATAACAGGGGAGGATAGCAACCATTTGGGAGTTTTGGAAATGCATTTCATCTCGTTCATTGCCTCACTAAATTATTCCTTTTCCTATCAACACAAAGAGAAAAAGAGCCTCTTTCCCATCAGCTACAATTGGTGGAGCGAGGCCAAGGGGTTGATTCGCTATTAATGATAGTTGAAATGACGTAAAACTAGCTTATAACCCAGAAATGCTTTTTTTCCATTTAGCTTGTAAAACAAAACTAAATTTATCCAGGTGTAGAAGAGGATTTTGGATGATTAGCTTGTGTATTTGATCAAAATCAGGAAGAAGATGAGCGAGCAGTGAATTTTTCTTTCATTGTTTTCGACTTTTAAACTTGGGTTTCTATGTTCATTCCTTGCTTAATATAGCTCCTTCCTGGAATCCAATGGTACCCATTGGAAAGAGCGGAAAAATGCTCGCACTTCTGTGCAGGTATTTCCCAGCTTCCTAGGACAACGGGTCGAGCGAGAAGGAATTTCACAAATACCTAAATAAAAAACAGTCACAGCTCCAGGATTTCACCAAAAACGATCAAGTATCCTAATGTTATTAGTGGTATTTTTCCCCACCAGCCAACACCCCCTCTTCCCAACCCCCGCTTCTGTAAAATTCCCTCTGTTTAATATGCGGCCGCTGTTAAATTCCGTGCTTGTTTATTTTGACTTTTTTACAGAGGTGTCGGAGCGGCTCTCCGGTGAGCTCTGGTAGCACTGCAGCCCTGAATGTATGAGACAGTACAGTGTTAAATGCAAAACCCTGAACAGTGTCGATGATCAGAGGGATCTTAGACTCCAAGTTCATCGCTCCCTGAAAGAGACTGCACAGATTGATCGGGTGGTTAAGAAGACAAATGGCGTGGTTGTCTTTATTAGTTGAATTAGTTCAAAAGTCATGAAGTTGTGTTGCAGCTTTGTAAAACTAGTTAGACCACATCTGGAGTGTTTCATACAGTTCTGGTCGCCCCCATTCTCGGAAGGATGTCGGGGCTTTGGGGAGGGCGCAGAAGAGGTTTACCAGGACCCTGCCTGGATTAGAGGGCATGAGCTATAACGAGAGGCTGGACAAACTTGTGTTGTTTCCTCCAGAGCGGCGCAGGCTGGGGTGAGACTGGACGGACGTTTACAAGATTACGAGAGGAATAGGTAGAGTGGACAGACGTTATGTTTTACCTGGGGTTTGAAATGTCTGACACATTTAAGGTGAGAGGAGATGTGAGGGGCAAGTTTGTTTATTTCCACAGAGTGCTGGGAAGCTGGAGACTATGCCTGGGGTGTTAGACCCCACCGGTCACGTGATCCCATTTGTCCCTCCCATTTAACCGCAGATGTAACGATCTCTTTGTGCATGTTCACAATCTCCAGATTGGTGGTCATGCATCCTCCATGTTGTGTTGGGAAATCTGATGTTGGCCACTGAGTCCCGTTAACTTCCCCGAACTCGCCTCACTTCCTGAGGCTCCTCACATTTGTCCTGGAGCTTTATGGCGGTTGTGTCTTCTCCCGGACTGGGGTGGGTGAGAAAGGAGAACGTCCCAGGTTGTGGGGATCTTTGATTTCACTGCCTGCTTTACCGAGGGACTGGGAAGTCTAGGGGGGAGAATGGTTTCTGTGATGTGCTGATCTGGATCCAAAGGTCTCTGCAGTTCCTCGCAGTCACAGGCAGAGTAGTTACCATGCAAAACGTGAAGTGTCCGGATGGGAAACTTTCTATGTTGTGTTGATAAAAGTTTTGGTGAGGGTCAAAGTATATCTGGCAAAGTTCTTGTTATTTTTGCTAATTCTGTCATTTTAGAATCTTTTGTACAATAGTATGTACTATTCATTCAGTACCTATGTGTTGCTGGAGGACCATCAGTGATCGTCCTTGATTCCTTCTCCCACCTGGTTCCATCTGCTCATCTTGTTCAACCTCTGTCCAGTCTCCTCACACCCCTCAACCCCCCCGTTTCAGTGATATACATCAACCATCTGGGTCATCCTCAGTCCGCCTTGTATCCCACCTCCTCAATGTTATATATCAGCAAACTTTCTTCCAACCCTTGTCTTCATTGTGAAGTGTTCTTTTGTACCTTTGGCCTCGCTGAGTCATTTCCAGAATCGGTTATTGTTAGTTGGAATGTCGGAGGGTCATTAGGTCCCAGTTCTGTTGTGCATTGGTGTGGAGGTGCTAGTTTATGAACAGTGACGGGCTGACACACTGCAGCATTTTACTGGCAGCAAAGAGTACTGGGAGAGTTGGTGCTTGGGCTCTAATCCTGTGATCGGCATTCCAGGCAAATGGAACTATTGGTGTTTTGGCTTTGACTTTGGTTTGAGCTTCTACAGATGGGGCTGTAAGATACAGATCCTTCAATGAAGCAGAAATTTTGAGCAGCTGGACATTGGTTGTGGTGAAATCTTAGTTTGCACTACCCAGTGTGAAATGTGGGGACGATGTGTGAGACTCTTAGGGTCGGTGAGTGGCAGATTCAGCTGTGTGAGTCTGTGAGGTTGGGTCCTGGGAGATCACGGTTTTTGATCCAGGTAAAGTGGACCCGGGATTGAGCTGTTTGGGCTTGTGAGGTGTTGATCGAGTATTTCTGGTCTGGGATCAGTTGTTTGTTTCTGGAGTTCCTTTGGAAGCAATGACTGCCAATCTGAGGAGAGGATGAGTTCCCATTTCATCCTCACAGGGAGAGGCTGTGAGTAAATGGGCTGTTCCGTGTTTACAACAGTAGAAATAGACCCTGAGTCTGGTGTTCAAACTGTGTTTGGAAATCCGCCCCCCCCACTGTCACAGAGTGGAAATCAGGCAGCTGTGCTGGAGATCTGCACTAAAAACTGAAAATGTTTGAACTCAAACTGATGAAATGTTATTAATTGAATTGTATTGTAAGCTGTTCCTTACCTGCTGAGTGTTTCTGGTAATTCCAGTTTCTTTTTATTTCTTGGTTTATATTTCATGAAATGGACCTGTTTTAACCTGGAAATGAAAATGGCTGTGATAGTTTGTAGGCCTCCGTTAGAGTCTCTGCAAGTCTCCCCTCTCCACGCCACCGATGTTGTCCAAAGGAAGGGCATTAGGACCCATACAGCTTGGCACTGGTGTCGTCGCTCAAGGACACACACGCAGCCTCTGCCAAGGCTCGAACTAGCAACCTTCAGATCACTAGACCAATGCCTTAACCACTTGGCCACGCGCCAGCACATGTGATAGTAGAACAGTAAAGAAAGCACAACGTTTCCCTTTAAATTATCCTGGTACCAATCTGTCTTTTATTCCAGGAAGTGTGTTCAGTACAGTTGTTGCTAACAAGGTTTACATGAATAATCTCAGGAATGATCAGCGTTATGTATGGGGAGCATTTGATGGTTCTGGACCTGTGCTCGATGGAGTTCAGAGGGACGGTGGGGGTGGTGGAGGGATGTATGGTTAAGTAAACTTACCGAATGCTGAAAAGCCTGGATACAGTGGACATGGAGAGGATGTTTCCATTAGACAGAGTCTGTGATCTGACAACACAGTCTCAGAATAAAGATGCTTCCTGTTAAAATTCAGTTGAGAATTTTTTTTTTGCCAAAATATGTCTGATCTATGGAATTTGTTGCCACGGAGTCTGATTGAGGCTGCCATTTGGGTATATTTATGACAGAGATTAATATATTCATGATTGCTAAGTAGCTTCAGGGTTACAGGAGGAAGGCAGGAATATGGTGTTGGAATAAAAATCAGCCCTGGTTGAGTGGCGTGGCAGACCAGATGGATCGAATCATCTAATTCTGTTCCTTCGTCTTATGTCTTACCATGACTGAATGATGGCTCCTTCTTATCCCATATCGTTTTGTGACATATGAGGGACAATAAAAGATTGTTCACTGAGATCATTATATTTGCCTTCAACGTTTAAATTTCAGTGAGTTTTGTTCCTAGTAACATTAAGCAGAAATGTTTGGTCCTCCTTTGTAATGTTAATGTGCTTCATTATCTTTCATGTTAAAGTTAGACCTGCAGTGAGAGATTTATTGGAAGAAAAACCACGACTGAAGACGAGGGAACAGCAACAAGTGAACCAGCCCGAGGACTGAGAGCACCAACTGGAGAGAACCCATCTGACGCAGGGTTTCCATTGATTCAGTCAGGAGAAAGTTTGGTGAGTCTCGTTTACTCAAACACTGGTCCTTTAGACATTACGTACCTGCACAAAGGAAGGTAGGGAATAGTTGGGAGTGAGACAGAATGTGCCCAGAAGAACCAGTTATGCCTCTGTCAGAACCAGTTGTGAAGAAGCCCCCCCCCCCCCAATGTTCCCTTTAAACTTTTTGCCCTTCACCCTTAACCCGTGTCCTCTGGTTTTTTTCTCCCCTAGCCTCAGTGGATAAAGCCTGCTTGCATTCACTCTATCTATACCCATCATAATTTTATATACCTCTATGAAGTCTACGCTCATTCTTCTACGCTCCAAGGAATAAAGTCCTAAACTATTCAACCTTTCTCTGTAACTCAGTTTCTCAAGTCCCGGCAACATCCTCGTAAACCTTCTCTGCACTCTTTCAACCTTATTAATATCCTTCCTGTAATTCGGTGACCAGAGCTGCACATGATACTCCAAATTCAGCCTCACCAATGCCTTATACAACCTCACCATAGCAGTCCAATTCTTATACTCAGTACTTTGATTCATAAAGGCCAAAGTACCAAAAGCTCTCTTTACTACCCTATCTACCCGTGACGCCACTTTTAGGGAATTTTGTATCAGTATTCCTAGATCCCTCTTCTACTGCACTCCTCAGTGCCCCACCATTTACCTTATCTGTTCTACATTGGTTTTTCCTTCTGAAGTGCAATACCTCACACTTGTCTGTATTAAACTCCATTTGCCATTTTTTAGCCCATTTTTCTAGCTGGTCCAGATCCCTTTGCAAGCTTTGAAAACCTTCCTCACTGTCCACTATACCTCCGATCTTTGTATCATCAGCAAATTTGCTGATCCAATTTACCAAATTATTATCCAGATCATTGATATAGATGACAAATAACAATGGACCCAGCACTGATCCCTGTGGCACAACACTAGTCACAGGTCTCCACTCAGAGAAACAATCCTCCACTACCAATCTCTGGCTTCTCCCATTGAGCCAATGTCTAATCCAATTTACTACCTTACCATCTATACCTAGCGACTGAATCTTCCTAACTAACCTCCCATGCGGGACTTTGTCAAAGGCCTTACTGAAGTCCATGTAGACAACATCCACTGCCTTGCTTTCATCCACTTTCCTTGTAACCTCCTCAAAACACTCTAATATATTTGTTAAACATGACATACCACACACAAAGCCATGTTGACTCTCCCTAATAAGACCCTGTCTATCTAAATAATTGTCGATCCTGTCTCTTAGTACTCCTCCAATATTTTACCCACTACCGACATCAAACGTACCAGCCTATAATTTTTAGAATTACTTTTAGAGCCTGCTTTAAACAACGGAACAACATGAGCTATCCTCCAAATCTCTGGCACCTCACCCGTAGATAACGACATTTAAATATATCTGCCAGGGCCCCTGCAATTTCAACACTAGTCTCCTTCATGTTCCGAGGGAATACCCTGTCAGGTCCTGGAGATTTATCTACTCGCCTCAAGATAGCAAGCACCTCCTCCTCTTCTATCTGTATAGGTTCCATGACCTCAATACTTGTTTGCCTTATTTCCATTGACTCCATGCCAGTTTCCTTAGTAATTACAGACGCAAAAAAAACGTTTAAGATCTCCCTCATTTCTTTCGGTTCCATACATAGCCGACCACTCTGATCTTCAAGAGGACCAATTTTATCCCTTACTATCCTTTTGCTCTTAACATACCTGATGTAGCTCTTTGGATTATCCTTCACCCTGACTGCCAAAGCAACCTCATGT